>NW_026871481.1:0-132994 GCF_028564815.1 Eubalaena glacialis
ATAAAACAAGGGTTTGAAATTAGCTCAGATACCGTTCCACAAGCCAAATATGTAATAGACAAGACCTACTCCCTGCTCAGTGAACTGGACTCAACAGCCCCTATTCACCGCCCAAGAATATATCTGACGAGTAAGAGTCTTAAAACCTATGTATTGATCTCTCTCTGGAAGTGCATCAAGAGGGTGTAAAGCGGCATAAACACAGCAGTGAAAAGCAGCTAAACCCCATTATAAAAATAGATTACTTAAAAAAAACCCCATAAAACAAAGACAGTGAAAGAGAGAGAAATTCTTACAAAATCCGTTCAGGGGCTCTGATGCAACCTGGATTGACCATATCTAGACCCACAGCTGGATGAGACATGAGGCTGGACACTCTTGGGGCTGAGAGGATTGGTGAGCTTGGGTGAGCAAACGCAGACCCTTTAAAGTCCTACTGCGTGGTACCCATGCCGTGGGTCCCAAATCTCCAGGTTCAAGGGCATCTTCCTACATCGAAAACATGCGTGGGAAACCCAGAAGATGGTACACCGTGTGATCGGGAAAGGGTTCTCAAACGCACCTCATTTCTCCTCTCCTTGTGCTCGGGTTCGCCATTCCAGCCGCTCTACTAACAATCTCCCTACTTGGAGAATCTGCACCTTTAACCTCCTGTTTCGGACAGGTCGCAATTTGGCCTGAGGATGAACGGGAAGACGGGGAACCAATGAGAGACTAGCTCTAGGTGTTGGGACAGGCACAGGTCACTCTATTTTCCCATCAGGAAGAAGAATGAACCACAGGCTCAGCCTGCCCCCCGGAACCAGAATACGGCCTGAAGCAATCCTGCGCTTTGGCGGCCAGCTCCCAAAAAAGCGAGTTGACAAATGGAGCTCAGGGGCACTGCAATTCACAAACCTGCAGAGTTATAAATGATAACTCTCGTCCACAAATATATTGAGGGAAGGCAACGAAGAGGATTTGAAAGCAAGGCAGAATTGCAGGAAACAGGTTTCAGGAGGCAGAGTCGACTCGCCTTGAAAGCACATGAAAAGCGGCAAAGCGTTGACAATGATGCCCTTGGCCAAAAGGGGCGTATGCGTTTTTTCCTGAATATATTCAGGAAAAAACGCATACGCCCCTTTTGGCCAACCAGGCAAGCCCGAAAGGCAAATCAGCGCTACAAAGAAGTCTCGCTTGCCATCGGTCAAAAGGGCCATGCTGAAAAAAGTGTAAAAACCAGAAATGCAGGACAGGCCATGGAGACATGGGAGCCTTGCTACGCTGATGGGCGGGCTGTAAATTGCCAGCAGCCACTCTGGAGAAGTGTACGGTGTGTCCTGAAACATGTAATAAGCACAGCTTAGAGAGCATAGGGCACTTCCACTCATGGGCGTATAAATCGGGAAACCTAAAAATCAACAAGACACAGGCACCCCAAAGTTTAGGGCTGCTCTGTTTCCAAGAACCTCCACTTCGGTACACCTTCAATATCCCAGGAAAGCGAAAAATGGATAAAGAAGTTGTGGTACTTAGGCACAATGGAATATCACTCAGCCATGAAATCAATGTCATAAGGCTAGTAGCAGCAGGATGAGTGGATTTAGGTACGATGACTCTCAGTGAAATAAGTCACAGAGAAAAAGACACTTATCCTAAGATATCACTTATAGAGGGAATGTCAAAATCGCTACACTTGAACTGAATTACAAAACAGAACAGAGTCACACATTTAGAAAACACACTATGGCTGCTTAACGGGAAAGGTGAGGTGGGGTGATGCATAAAACAAGGGTTTGAAATTAGCTCAGATACCGTTCCACAAGCCAAATATGTAATAGACAAGACCTACTCCCTGCTCAGTGAACTGGACTCAACAGCCCCTATTCACCGCCCAAGAATATATCTGACGAGTAAGAGTCTTAAAACCTATGTATTGATCTCTCTCTGGAAGTGCATCAAGAGGGTGTAAAGCGGCATAAACACAGCAGTGAAAAGCAGCTAAACCCCATTATAAAAATAGATTACTTAAAAAAAACCCCATAAAACAAAGACAGTGAAAGAGAGAGAAATTCTTACAAAATCCGTTCAGGGGCTCTGATGCAACCTGGATTGACCATATCTAGACCCACAGCTGGATGAGACATGAGGCTGGACACTCTTGGGGCTGAGAGGATTGGTGAGCTTGGGTGAGCAAACGCAGACCCTTTAAAGTCCTACTGCGTGGTACCCATGCCGTGGGTCCCAAATCTCCAGGTTCAAGGGCATCTTCCTACATCGAAAACATGCGTGGGAAACCCAGAAGATGGTACACCGTGTGATCGGGAAAGGGTTCTCAAACGCACCTCATTTCTCCTCTCCTTGTGCTCGGGTTCGCCATTCCAGCCGCTCTACTAACAATCTCCCTACTTGGAGAATCTGCACCTTGAACCTCCTGTTTCGGACAGGTCGCAATTTGGCCTGAGGATGAACGGGAAGACGGGGAACCAATGAGAGACTAGCTCTAGGTGTTGGGACAGGCACAGGTCACTCTATTTTCCCATCAGGAAGAAGAATGAACCACAGGCTCAGCCTGCCCCCCGGAACCAGAATACGGCCTGAAGCAATCCTGCGCTTTGGCGGCCAGCTCCCAAAAAAGCGAGTTGACAAATGGAGCTCAGGGGCACTGCAATTCACAAACCTGCAGAGTTATAAATGATAACTCTCGTCCACAAATATATTGAGGGAAGGCAACGAAGAGGATTTGAAAGCAAGGCAGAATTGCAGGAAACAGGTTTCAGGAGGCAGAGTCGACTCGCCTTGAAAGCACATGAAAAGCGGCAAAGCGTTGACAATGATGCCCTTGGCCAAAAGGGGCGTATGCGTTTTTTCCTGAATATATTCAGGAAAAAACGCATACGCCCCTTTTGGCCAACCAGGCAAGCCCGAAAGGCAAATCAGCGCTACAAAGAAGTCTCGCTTGCCATCGGTCAAAAGGGCCATGCTGAAAAAAGTGTAAAAACCAGAAATGCAGGACAGGCCATGGAGACATGGGAGCCTTGCTACGCTGATGGGCGGGCTGTAAATTGCCAGCAGCCACTCTGGAGAAGTGTACGGTGTGTCCTGAAACATGTAATAAGCACAGCTTAGAGAGCATAGGGCACTTCCACTCATGGGCGTATAAATCGGGAAACCTAAAAATCAACAAGACACAGGCACCCCAAAGTTTAGGGCTGCTCTGTTTCCAAGAACCTCCACTTCGGTACACCTTCAATATCCCAGGAAAGCGAAAAATGGATAAAGAAGTTGTGGTACTTAGGCACAATGGAATATCACTCAGCCATGAAATCAATGTCATAAGGCTAGTAGCAGCAGGATGAGTGGATTTAGGTACGATGACTCTCAGTGAAATAAGTCACAGAGAAAAAGACACTTATCCTAAGATATCACTTATAGAGGGAATGTCAAAATCGCTACACTTGAACTGAATTACAAAACAGAACAGAGTCACACATTTAGAAAACACACTATGGCTGCTTAACGGGAAAGGTGAGGTGGGGTGATGCATAAAACAAGGGTTTGAAATTAGCTCAGATACCGTTCCACAAGCCAAATATGTAATAGACAAGACCTACTCCCTGCTCAGTGAACTGGACTCAACAGCCCCTATTCACCGCCCAAGAATATATCTGACGAGTAAGAGTCTTAAAACCTATGTATTGATCTCTCTCTGGAAGTGCATCAAGAGGGTGTAAAGCGGCATAAACACAGCAGTGAAAAGCAGCTAAACCCCATTATAAAAATAGATTACTTAAAAAAAACCCCATAAAACAAAGACAGTGAAAGAGAGAGAAATTCTTACAAAATCCGTTCAGGGGCTCTGATGCAACCTGGATTGACCATATCTAGACCCACAGCTGGATGAGACATGAGGCTGGACACTCTTGGGGCTGAGAGGATTGGTGAGCTTGGGTGAGCAAACGCAGACCCTTTAAAGTCCTACTGCGTGGTACCCATGCCGTGGGTCCCAAATCTCCAGGTTCAAGGGCATCTTCCTACATCGAAAACATGCGTGGGAAACCCAGAAGATGGTACACCGTGTGATCGGGAAAGGGTTCTCAAACGCACCTCATTTCTCCTCTCCTTGTGCTCGGGTTCGCCATTCCAGCCGCTCTACTAACAATCTCCCTACTTGGAGAATCTGCACCTTGAACCTCCTGTTTCGGACAGGTCGCAATTTGGCCTGAGGATGAACGGGAAGACGGGGAACCAATGAGAGACTAGCTCTAGGTGTTGGGACAGGCACAGGTCACTCTATTTTCCCATCAGGAAGAAGAATGAACCACAGGCTCAGCCTGCCCCCCGGAACCAGAATACGGCCTGAAGCAATCCTGCGCTTTGGCGGCCAGCTCCCAAAAAAGCGAGTTGACAAATGGAGCTCAGGGGCACTGCAATTCACAAACCTGCAGAGTTATAAATGATAACTCTCGTCCACAAATATATTGAGGGAAGGCAACGAAGAGGATTTGAAAGCAAGGCAGAATTGCAGGAAACAGGTTTCAGGAGGCAGAGTCGACTCGCCTTGAAAGCACATGAAAAGCGGCAAAGCGTTGACAATGATGCCCTTGGCCAAAAGGGGCGTATGCGTTTTTTCCTGAATATATTCAGGAAAAAACGCATACGCCCCTTTTGGCCAACCAGGCAAGCCCGAAAGGCAAATCAGCGCTACAAAGAAGTCTCGCTTGCCATCGGTCAAAAGGGCCATGCTGAAAAAAGTGTAAAAACCAGAAATGCAGGACAGGCCATGGAGACATGGGAGCCTTGCTACGCTGATGGGCGGGCTGTAAATTGCCAGCAGCCACTCTGGAGAAGTGTACGGTGTGTCCTGAAACATGTAATAAGCACAGCTTAGAGAGCATAGGGCACTTCCACTCATGGGCGTATAAATCGGGAAACCTAAAAATCAACAAGACACAGGCACCCCAAAGTTTAGGGCTGCTCTGTTTCCAAGAACCTCCACTTCGGTACACCTTCAATATCCCAGGAAAGCGAAAAATGGATAAAGAAGTTGTGGTACTTAGGCACAATGGAATATCACTCAGCCATGAAATCAATGTCATAAGGCTAGTAGCAGCAGGATGAGTGGATTTAGGTACGATGACTCTCAGTGAAATAAGTCACAGAGAAAAAGACACTTATCCTAAGATATCACTTATAGAGGGAATGTCAAAATCGCTACACTTGAACTGAATTACAAAACAGAACAGAGTCACACATTTAGAAAACACACTATGGCTGCTTAACGGGAAAGGTGAGGTGGGGTGATGCATAAAACAAGGGTTTGAAATTAGCTCAGATACCGTTCCACAAGCCAAATATGTAATAGACAAGACCTACTCCCTGCTCAGTGAACTGGACTCAACAGCCCCTATTCACCGCCCAAGAATATATCTGACGAGTAAGAGTCTTAAAACCTATGTATTGATCTCTCTCTGGAAGTGCATCAAGAGGGTGTAAAGCGGCATAAACACAGCAGTGAAAAGCAGCTAAACCCCATTATAAAAATAGATTACTTAAAAAAAACCCCATAAAACAAAGACAGTGAAAGAGAGAGAAATTCTTACAAAATCCGTTCAGGGGCTCTGATGCAACCTGGATTGACCATATCTAGACCCACAGCTGGATGAGACATGAGGCTGGACACTCTTGGGGCTGAGAGGATTGGTGAGCTTGGGTGAGCAAACGCAGACCCTTTAAAGTCCTACTGCGTGGTACCCATGCCGTGGGTCCCAAATCTCCAGGTTCAAGGGCATCTTCCTACATCGAAAACATGCGTGGGAAACCCAGAAGATGGTACACCGTGTGATCGGGAAAGGGTTCTCAAACGCACCTCATTTCTCCTCTCCTTGTGCTCGGGTTCGCCATTCCAGCCGCTCTACTAACAATCTCCCTACTTGGAGAATCTGCACCTTGAACCTCCTGTTTCGGACAGGTCGCAATTTGGCCTGAGGATGAACGGGAAGACGGGGAACCAATGAGAGACTAGCTCTAGGTGTTGGGACAGGCACAGGTCACTCTATTTTCCCATCAGGAAGAAGAATGAACCACAGGCTCAGCCTGCCCCCCGGAACCAGAATACGGCCTGAAGCAATCCTGCGCTTTGGCGGCCAGCTCCCAAAAAAGCGAGTTGACAAATGGAGCTCAGGGGCACTGCAATTCACAAACCTGCAGAGTTATAAATGATAACTCTCGTCCACAAATATATTGAGGGAAGGCAACGAAGAGGATTTGAAAGCAAGGCAGAATTGCAGGAAACAGGTTTCAGGAGGCAGAGTCGACTCGCCTTGAAAGCACATGAAAAGCGGCAAAGCGTTGACAATGATGCCCTTGGCCAAAAGGGGCGTATGCGTTTTTTCCTGAATATATTCAGGAAAAAACGCATACGCCCCTTTTGGCCAACCAGGCAAGCCCGAAAGGCAAATCAGCGCTACAAAGAAGTCTCGCTTGCCATCGGTCAAAAGGGCCATGCTGAAAAAAGTGTAAAAACCAGAAATGCAGGACAGGCCATGGAGACATGGGAGCCTTGCTACGCTGATGGGCGGGCTGTAAATTGCCAGCAGCCACTCTGGAGAAGTGTACGGTGTGTCCTGAAACATGTAATAAGCACAGCTTAGAGAGCATAGGGCACTTCCACTCATGGGCGTATAAATCGGGAAACCTAAAAATCAACAAGACACAGGCACCCCAAAGTTTAGGGCTGCTCTGTTTCCAAGAACCTCCACTTCGGTACACCTTCAATATCCCAGGAAAGCGAAAAATGGATAAAGAAGTTGTGGTACTTAGGCACAATGGAATATCACTCAGCCATGAAATCAATGTCATAAGGCTAGTAGCAGCAGGATGAGTGGATTTAGGTACGATGACTCTCAGTGAAATAAGTCACAGAGAAAAAGACACTTATCCTAAGATATCACTTATAGAGGGAATGTCAAAATCGCTACACTTGAACTGAATTACAAAACAGAACAGAGTCACACATTTAGAAAACACACTATGGCTGCTTAACGGGAAAGGTGAGGTGGGGTGATGCATAAAACAAGGGTTTGAAATTAGCTCAGATACCGTTCCACAAGCCAAATATGTAATAGACAAGACCTACTCCCTGCTCAGTGAACTGGACTCAACAGCCCCTATTCACCGCCCAAGAATATATCTGACGAGTAAGAGTCTTAAAACCTATGTATTGATCTCTCTCTGGAAGTGCATCAAGAGGGTGTAAAGCGGCATAAACACAGCAGTGAAAAGCAGCTAAACCCCATTATAAAAATAGATTACTTAAAAAAAACCCCATAAAACAAAGACAGTGAAAGAGAGAGAAATTCTTACAAAATCCGTTCAGGGGCTCTGATGCAACCTGGATTGACCATATCTAGACCCACAGCTGGATGAGACATGAGGCTGGACACTCTTGGGGCTGAGAGGATTGGTGAGCTTGGGTGAGCAAACGCAGACCCTTTAAAGTCCTACTGCGTGGTACCCATGCCGTGGGTCCCAAATCTCCAGGTTCAAGGGCATCTTCCTACATCGAAAACATGCGTGGGAAACCCAGAAGATGGTACACCGTGTGATCGGGAAAGGGTTCTCAAACGCACCTCATTTCTCCTCTCCTTGTGCTCGGGTTCGCCATTCCAGCCGCTCTACTAACAATCTCCCTACTTGGAGAATCTGCACCTTGAACCTCCTGTTTCGGACAGGTCGCAATTTGGCCTGAGGATGAACGGGAAGACGGGGAACCAATGAGAGACTAGCTCTAGGTGTTGGGACAGGCACAGGTCACTCTATTTTCCCATCAGGAAGAAGAATGAACCACAGGCTCAGCCTGCCCCCCGGAACCAGAATACGGCCTGAAGCAATCCTGCGCTTTGGCGGCCAGCTCCCAAAAAAGCGAGTTGACAAATGGAGCTCAGGGGCACTGCAATTCACAAACCTGCAGAGTTATAAATGATAACTCTCGTCCACAAATATATTGAGGGAAGGCAACGAAGAGGATTTGAAAGCAAGGCAGAATTGCAGGAAACAGGTTTCAGGAGGCAGAGTCGACTCGCCTTGAAAGCACATGAAAAGCGGCAAAGCGTTGACAATGATGCCCTTGGCCAAAAGGGGCGTATGCGTTTTTTCCTGAATATATTCAGGAAAAAACGCATACGCCCCTTTTGGCCAACCAGGCAAGCCCGAAAGGCAAATCAGCGCTACAAAGAAGTCTCGCTTGCCATCGGTCAAAAGGGCCATGCTGAAAAAAGTGTAAAAACCAGAAATGCAGGACAGGCCATGGAGACATGGGAGCCTTGCTACGCTGATGGGCGGGCTGTAAATTGCCAGCAGCCACTCTGGAGAAGTGTACGGTGTGTCCTGAAACATGTAATAAGCACAGCTTAGAGAGCATAGGGCACTTCCACTCATGGGCGTATAAATCGGGAAACCTAAAAATCAACAAGACACAGGCACCCCAAAGTTTAGGGCTGCTCTGTTTCCAAGAACCTCCACTTCGGTACACCTTCAATATCCCAGGAAAGCGAAAAATGGATAAAGAAGTTGTGGTACTTAGGCACAATGGAATATCACTCAGCCATGAAATCAATGTCATAAGGCTAGTAGCAGCAGGATGAGTGGATTTAGGTACGATGACTCTCAGTGAAATAAGTCACAGAGAAAAAGACACTTATCCTAAGATATCACTTATAGAGGGAATGTCAAAATCGCTACACTTGAACTGAATTACAAAACAGAACAGAGTCACACATTTAGAAAACACACTATGGCTGCTTAACGGGAAAGGTGAGGTGGGGTGATGCATAAAACAAGGGTTTGAAATTAGCTCAGATACCGTTCCACAAGCCAAATATGTAATAGACAAGACCTACTCCCTGCTCAGTGAACTGGACTCAACAGCCCCTATTCACCGCCCAAGAATATATCTGACGAGTAAGAGTCTTAAAACCTATGTATTGATCTCTCTCTGGAAGTGCATCAAGAGGGTGTAAAGCGGCATAAACACAGCAGTGAAAAGCAGCTAAACCCCATTATAAAAATAGATTACTTAAAAAAAACCCCATAAAACAAAGACAGTGAAAGAGAGAGAAATTCTTACAAAATCCGTTCAGGGGCTCTGATGCAACCTGGATTGACCATATCTAGACCCACAGCTGGATGAGACATGAGGCTGGACACTCTTGGGGCTGAGAGGATTGGTGAGCTTGGGTGAGCAAACGCAGACCCTTTAAAGTCCTACTGCGTGGTACCCATGCCGTGGGTCCCAAATCTCCAGGTTCAAGGGCATCTTCCTACATCGAAAACATGCGTGGGAAACCCAGAAGATGGTACACCGTGTGATCGGGAAAGGGTTCTCAAACGCACCTCATTTCTCCTCTCCTTGTGCTCGGGTTCGCCATTCCAGCCGCTCTACTAACAATCTCCCTACTTGGAGAATCTGCACCTTGAACCTCCTGTTTCGGACAGGTCGCAATTTGGCCTGAGGATGAACGGGAAGACGGGGAACCAATGAGAGACTAGCTCTAGGTGTTGGGACAGGCACAGGTCACTCTATTTTCCCATCAGGAAGAAGAATGAACCACAGGCTCAGCCTGCCCCCCGGAACCAGAATACGGCCTGAAGCAATCCTGCGCTTTGGCGGCCAGCTCCCAAAAAAGCGAGTTGACAAATGGAGCTCAGGGGCACTGCAATTCACAAACCTGCAGAGTTATAAATGATAACTCTCGTCCACAAATATATTGAGGGAAGGCAACGAAGAGGATTTGAAAGCAAGGCAGAATTGCAGGAAACAGGTTTCAGGAGGCAGAGTCGACTCGCCTTGAAAGCACATGAAAAGCGGCAAAGCGTTGACAATGATGCCCTTGGCCAAAAGGGGCGTATGCGTTTTTTCCTGAATATATTCAGGAAAAAACGCATACGCCCCTTTTGGCCAACCAGGCAAGCCCGAAAGGCAAATCAGCGCTACAAAGAAGTCTCGCTTGCCATCGGTCAAAAGGGCCATGCTGAAAAAAGTGTAAAAACCAGAAATGCAGGACAGGCCATGGAGACATGGGAGCCTTGCTACGCTGATGGGCGGGCTGTAAATTGCCAGCAGCCACTCTGGAGAAGTGTACGGTGTGTCCTGAAACATGTAATAAGCACAGCTTAGAGAGCATAGGGCACTTCCACTCATGGGCGTATAAATCGGGAAACCTAAAAATCAACAAGACACAGGCACCCCAAAGTTTAGGGCTGCTCTGTTTCCAAGAACCTCCACTTCGGTACACCTTCAATATCCCAGGAAAGCGAAAAATGGATAAAGAAGTTGTGGTACTTAGGCACAATGGAATATCACTCAGCCATGAAATCAATGTCATAAGGCTAGTAGCAGCAGGATGAGTGGATTTAGGTACGATGACTCTCAGTGAAATAAGTCACAGAGAAAAAGACACTTATCCTAAGATATCACTTATAGAGGGAATGTCAAAATCGCTACACTTGAACTGAATTACAAAACAGAACAGAGTCACACATTTAGAAAACGCACTATGGCTGCTTAACGGGAAAGGTGAGGTGGGGTGATGCATAAAACAAGGGTTTGAAATTAGCTCAGATACCGTTCCACAAGCCAAATATGTAATAGACAAGACCTACTCCCTGCTCAGTGAACTGGACTCAACAGCCCCTATTCACCGCCCAAGAATATATCTGACGAGTAAGAGTCTTAAAACCTAGGTATTGATCTCTCTCTGGAAGTGCATCAAGAGGGTGTAAAGCGGCATAAACACAGCAGTGAAAAGCAGCTAAACCCCATTATAAAAATAGATTACTTAAAAAAAACCCCATAAAACAAAGACAGTGAAAGAGAGAGAAATTCTTACAAAATCCGTTCAGGGGCTCTGATGCAACCTGGATTGACCATATCTAGACCCACAGCTGGATGAGACATGAGGCTGGACACTCTTGGGGCTGAGAGGATTGGTGAGCTTGGGTGAGCAAACGCAGACCCTTTAAAGTCCTACTGCGTGGTACCCATGCCGTGGGTCCCAAATCTCCAGGTTCAAGGGCATCTTCCTACATCGAAAACATGCGTGGGAAACCCAGAAGATGGTACACCGTGTGATCGGGAAAGGGTTCTCAAACGCACCTCATTTCTCCTCTCCTTGTGCTCGGGTTCGCCATTCCAGCCGCTCTACTAACAATCTCCCTACTTGGAGAATCTGCACCTTGAACCTCCTGTTTCGGACAGGTCGCAATTTGGCCTGAGGATGAACGGGAAGACGGGGAACCAATGAGAGACTAGCTCTAGGTGTTGGGACAGGCACAGGTCACTCTATTTTCCCATCAGGAAGAAGAATGAACCACAGGCTCAGCCTGCCCCCCGGAACCAGAATACGGCCTGAAGCAATCCTGCGCTTTGGCGGCCAGCTCCCAAAAAAGCGAGTTGACAAATGGAGCTCAGGGGCACTGCAATTCACAAACCTGCAGAGTTATAAATGATAACTCTCGTCCACAAATATATTGAGGGAAGGCAACGAAGAGGATTTGAAAGCAAGGCAGAATTGCAGGAAACAGGTTTCAGGAGGCAGAGTCGACTCGCCTTGAAAGCACATGAAAAGCGGCAAAGCGTTGACAATGATGCCCTTGGCCAAAAGGGGCGTATGCGTTTTTTCCTGAATATATTCAGGAAAAAACGCATACGCCCCTTTTGGCCAACCAGGCAAGCCCGAAAGGCAAATCAGCGCTACAAAGAAGTCTCGCTTGCCATCGGTCAAAAGGGCCATGCTGAAAAAAGTGTAAAAACCAGAAATGCAGGACAGGCCATGGAGACATGGGAGCCTTGCTACGCTGATGGGCGGGCTGTAAATTGCCAGCAGCCACTCTGGAGAAGTGTACGGTGTGTCCTGAAACATGTAATAAGCACAGCTTAGAGAGCATAGGGCACTTCCACTCATGGGCGTATAAATCGGGAAACCTAAAAATCAACAAGACACAGGCACCCCAAAGTTTAGGGCTGCTCTGTTTCCAAGAACCTCCACTTCGGTACACCTTCAATATCCCAGGAAAGCGAAAAATGGATAAAGAAGTTGTGGTACTTAGGCACAATGGAATATCACTCAGCCATGAAATCAATGTCATAAGGCTAGTAGCAGCAGGATGAGTGGATTTAGGTACGATGACTCTCAGTGAAATAAGTCACAGAGAAAAAGACACTTATCCTAAGATATCACTTATAGAGGGAATGTCAAAATCGCTACACTTGAACTGAATTACAAAACAGAACAGAGTCACACATTTAGAAAACACACTATGGCTGCTTAACGGGAAAGGTGAGGTGGGGTGATGCATAAAACAAGGGTTTGAAATTAGCTCAGATACCGTTCCACAAGCCAAATATGTAATAGACAAGACCTACTCCCTGCTCAGTGAACTGGACTCAACAGCCCCTATTCACCGCCCAAGAATATATCTGACGAGTAAGAGTCTTAAAACCTAGGTATTGATCTCTCTCTGGAAGTGCATCAAGAGGGTGTAAAGCGGCATAAACACAGCAGTGAAAAGCAGCTAAACCCCATTATAAAAATAGATTACTTAAAAAAAACCCCATAAAACAAAGACAGTGAAAGAGAGAGAAATTCTTACAAAATCCGTTCAGGGGCTCTGATGCAACCTGGATTGACCATATCTAGACCCACAGCTGGATGAGACATGAGGCTGGACACTCTTGGGGCTGAGAGGATTGGTGAGCTTGGGTGAGCAAACGCAGACCCTTTAAAGTCCTACTGCGTGGTACCCATGCCGTGGGTCCCAAATCTCCAGGTTCAAGGGCATCTTCCTACATCGAAAACATGCGTGGGAAACCCAGAAGATGGTACACCGTGTGATCGGGAAAGGGTTCTCAAACGCACCTCATTTCTCCTCTCCTTGTGCTCGGGTTCGCCATTCCAGCCGCTCTACTAACAATCTCCCTACTTGGAGAATCTGCACCTTTAACCTCCTGTTTCGGACAGGTCGCAATTTGGCCTGAGGATGAACGGGAAGACGGGGAACCAATGAGAGACTAGCTCTAGGTGTTGGGACAGGCACAGGTCACTCTATTTTCCCATCAGGAAGAAGAATGAACCACAGGCTCAGCCTGCCCCCCGGAACCAGAATACGGCCTGAAGCAATCCTGCGCTTTGGCGGCCAGCTCCCAAAAAAGCGAGTTGACAAATGGAGCTCAGGGGCACTGCAATTCACAAACCTGCAGAGTTATAAATGATAACTCTCGTCCACAAATATATTGAGGGAAGGCAACGAAGAGGATTTGAAAGCAAGGCAGAATTGCAGGAAACAGGTTTCAGGAGGCAGAGTCGACTCGCCTTGAAAGCACATGAAAAGCGGCAAAGCGTTGACAATGATGCCCTTGGCCAAAAGGGGCGTATGCGTTTTTTCCTGAATATATTCAGGAAAAAACGCATACGCCCCTTTTGGCCAACCAGGCAAGCCCGAAAGGCAAATCAGCGCTACAAAGAAGTCTCGCTTGCCATCGGTCAAAAGGGCCATGCTGAAAAAAGTGTAAAAACCAGAAATGCAGGACAGGCCATGGAGACATGGGAGCCTTGCTACGCTGATGGGCGGGCTGTAAATTGCCAGCAGCCACTCTGGAGAAGTGTACGGTGTGTCCTGAAACATGTAATAAGCACAGCTTAGAGAGCATAGGGCACTTCCACTCATGGGCGTATAAATCGGGAAACCTAAAAATCAACAAGACACAGGCACCCCAAAGTTTAGGGCTGCTCTGTTTCCAAGAACCTCCACTTCGGTACACCTTCAATATCCCAGGAAAGCGAAAAATGGATAAAGAAGTTGTGGTACTTAGGCACAATGGAATATCACTCAGCCATGAAATCAATGTCATAAGGCTAGTAGCAGCAGGATGAGTGGATTTAGGTACGATGACTCTCAGTGAAATAAGTCACAGAGAAAAAGACACTTATCCTAAGATATCACTTATAGAGGGAATGTCAAAATCGCTACACTTGAACTGAATTACAAAACAGAACAGAGTCACACATTTAGAAAACGCACTATGGCTGCTTAACGGGAAAGGTGAGGTGGCGTGATGCATAAAACAAGGGTTTGAAATTAGCTCAGATACCGTTCCACAAGCCAAATATGTAATAGACAAGACCTACTCCCTGCTCAGTGAACTGGACTCAACAGCCCCTATTCACCGCCCAAGAATATATCTGACGAGTAAGAGTCTTAAAACCTATGTATTGATCTCTCTCTGGAAGTGCATCAAGAGGGTGTAAAGCGGCATAAACACAGCAGTGAAAAGCAGCTAAACCCCATTATAAAAATAGATTACTTAAAAAAAACCCCATAAAACAAAGACAGTGAAAGAGAGAGAAATTCTTACAAAATCCGTTCAGGGGCTCTGATGCAACCTGGATTGACCATATCTAGACCCACAGCTGGATGAGACATGAGGCTGGACACTCTTGGGGCTGAGAGGATTGGTGAGCTTGGGTGAGCAAACGCAGACCCTTTAAAGTCCTACTGCGTGGTACCCATGCCGTGGGTCCCAAATCTCCAGGTTCAAGGGCATCTTCCTACATCGAAAACATGCGTGGGAAACCCAGAAGATGGTACACCGTGTGATCGGGAAAGGGTTCTCAAACGCACCTCATTTCTCCTCTCCTTGTGCTCGGGTTCGCCATTCCAGCCGCTCTACTAACAATCTCCCTACTTGGAGAATCTGCACCTTTAACCTCCTGTTTCGGACAGGTCGCAATTTGGCCTGAGGATGAACGGGAAGACGGGGAACCAATGAGAGACTAGCTCTAGGTGTTGGGACAGGCACAGGTCACTCTATTTTCCCATCAGGAAGAAGAATGAACCACAGGCTCAGCCTGCCCCCCGGAACCAGAATACGGCCTGAAGCAATCCTGCGCTTTGGCGGCCAGCTCCCAAAAAAGCGAGTTGACAAATGGAGCTCAGGGGCACTGCAATTCACAAACCTGCAGAGTTATAAATGATAACTCTCGTCCACAAATATATTGAGGGAAGGCAACGAAGAGGATTTGAAAGCAAGGCAGAATTGCAGGAAACAGGTTTCAGGAGGCAGAGTCGACTCGCCTTGAAAGCACATGAAAAGCGGCAAAGCGTTGACAATGATGCCCTTGGCCAAAAGGGGCGTATGCGTTTTTTCCTGAATATATTCAGGAAAAAACGCATACGCCCCTTTTGGCCAACCAGGCAAGCCCGAAAGGCAAATCAGCGCTACAAAGAAGTCTCGCTTGCCATCGGTCAAAAGGGCCATGCTGAAAAAAGTGTAAAAACCAGAAATGCAGGACAGGCCATGGAGACATGGGAGCCTTGCTACGCTGATGGGCGGGCTGTAAATTGCCAGCAGCCACTCTGGAGAAGTGTACGGTGTGTCCTGAAACATGTAATAAGCACAGCTTAGAGAGCATAGGGCACTTCCACTCATGGGCGTATAAATCGGGAAACCTAAAAATCAACAAGACACAGGCACCCCAAAGTTTAGGGCTGCTCTGTTTCCAAGAACCTCCACTTCGGTACACCTTCAATATCCCAGGAAAGCGAAAAATGGATAAAGAAGTTGTGGTACTTAGGCACAATGGAATATCACTCAGCCATGAAATCAATGTCATAAGGCTAGTAGCAGCAGGATGAGTGGATTTAGGTACGATGACTCTCAGTGAAATAAGTCACAGAGAAAAAGACACTTATCCTAAGATATCACTTATAGAGGGAATGTCAAAATCGCTACACTTGAACTGAATTACAAAACAGAACAGAGTCACACATTTAGAAAACACACTATGGCTGCTTAACGGGAAAGGTGAGGTGGGGTGATGCATAAAACAAGGGTTTGAAATTAGCTCAGATACCGTTCCACAAGCCAAATATGTAATAGACAAGACCTACTCCCTGCTCAGTGAACTGGACTCAACAGCCCCTATTCACCGCCCAAGAATATATCTGACGAGTAAGAGTCTTAAAACCTATGTATTGATCTCTCTCTGGAAGTGCATCAAGAGGGTGTAAAGCGGCATAAACACAGCAGTGAAAAGCAGCTAAACCCCATTATAAAAATAGATTACTTAAAAAAAAACCCATAAAACAAAGACAGTGAAAGAGAGAGAAATTCTTACAAAATCCGTTCAGGGGCTCTGATGCAACCTGGATTGACCATATCTAGACCCACAGCTGGATGAGACATGAGGCTGGACACTCTTGGGGCTGAGAGGATTGGTGAGCTTGGGTGAGCAAACGCAGACCCTTTAAAGTCCTACTGCGTGGTACCCATGCCGTGGGTCCCAAATCTCCAGGTTCAAGGGCATCTTCCTACATCGAAAACATGCGTGGGAAACCCAGAAGATGGTACACCGTGTGATCGGGAAAGGGTTCTCAAACGCACCTCATTTCTCCTCTCCTTGTGCTCGGGTTCGCCATTCCAGCCGCTCTACTAACAATCTCCCTACTTGGAGAATCTGCACCTTTAACCTCCTGTTTCGGACAGGTCGCAATTTGGCCTGAGGATGAACGGGAAGACGGGGAACCAATGAGAGACTAGCTCTAGGTGTTGGGACAGGCACAGGTCACTCTATTTTCCCATCAGGAAGAAGAATGAACCACAGGCTCAGCCTGCCCCCCGGAACCAGAATACGGCCTGAAGCAATCCTGCGCTTTGGCGGCCAGCTCCCAAAAAAGCGAGTTGACAAATGGAGCTCAAGGGCACTGCAATTCACAAACCTGCAGAGTTATAAATGATAACTCTCGTCCACAAATATATTGAGGGAAGGCAACGAAGAGGATTTGAAAGCAAGGCAGAATTGCAGGAAACAGGTTTCAGGAGGCAGACTCGACTCGCCTTGAAAGCACATGAAAAGCGGCAAAGCGTTGACAATGATGCCCTTGGCCAAAAGGGGCGTATGCGTTTTTTCCTGAATATATTCAGGAAAAAACGCATACGCCCCTTTTGGCCAACCAGGCAAGCCCGAAAGGCAAATCAGCGCTACAAAGAAGTCTCGCTTGCCATCGGTCAAAAGGGCCATGCTGAAAAAAGTGTAAAAACCAGAAATGCAGGACAGGCCATGGAGACATGGGAGCCTTGCTACGCTGATGGGCGGGCTGTAAATTGCCAGCAGCCACTCTGGAGAAGTGTACGGTGTGTCCTGAAACATGTAATAAGCACAGCTTAGAGAGCATAGGGCACTTCCACTCATGGGCGTATAAATCGGGAAACCTAAAAATCAACAAGACACAGGCACCCCAAAGTTTAGGGCTGCTCTGTTTCCAAGAACCTCCACTTCGGTACACCTTCAATATCCCAGGAAAGCGAAAAATGGATAAAGAAGTTGTGGTACTTAGGCACAATGGAATATCACTCAGCCATGAAATCAATGTCATAAGGCTAGTAGCAGCAGGATGAGTGGATTTAGGTACGATGACTCTCAGTGAAATAAGTCACAGAGAAAAAGACACTTATCCTAAGATATCACTTATAGAGGGAATGTCAAAATCGCTACACTTGAACTGAATTACAAAACAGAACAGAGTCACACATTTAGAAAACACACTATGGCTGCTTAACGGGAAAGGTGAGGTGGGGTGATGCATAAAACAAGGGTTTGAAATTAGCTCAGATACCGTTCCACAAGCCAAATATGTAATAGACAAGACCTACTCCCTGCTCAGTGAACTGGACTCAACAGCCCCTATTCACCGCCCAAGAATATATCTGACGAGTAAGAGTCTTAAAACCTATGTATTGATCTCTCTCTGGAAGTGCATCAAGAGGGTGTAAAGCGGCATAAACACAGCAGTGAAAAGCAGCTAAACCCCATTATAAAAATAGATTACTTAAAAAAAACCCCATAAAACAAAGACAGTGAAAGAGAGAGAAATTCTTACAAAATCCGTTCAGGGGCTCTGATGCAACCTGGATTGACCATATCTAGACCCACAGCTGGATGAGACATGAGGCTGGACACTCTTGGGGCTGAGAGGATTGGTGAGCTTGGGTGAGCAAACGCAGACCCTTTAAAGTCCTACTGCGTGGTACCCATGCCGTGGGTCCCAAATCTCCAGGTTCAAGGGCATCTTCCTACATCGAAAACATGCGTGGGAAACCCAGAAGATGGTACACCGTGTGATCGGGAAAGGGTTCTCAAACGCACCTCATTTCTCCTCTCCTTGTGCTCGGGTTCGCCATTCCAGCCGCTCTACTAACAATCTCCCTACTTGGAGAATCTGCACCTTTAACCTCCTGTTTCGGACAGGTCGCAATTTGGCCTGAGGATGAACGGGAAGACGGGGAACCAATGAGAGACTAGCTCTAGGTGTTGGGACAGGCACAGGTCACTCTATTTTCCCATCAGGAAGAAGAATGAACCACAGGCTCAGCCTGCCCCCCGGAACCAGAATACGGCCTGAAGCAATCCTGCGCTTTGGCGGCCAGCTCCCAAAAAAGCGAGTTGACAAATGGAGCTCAAGGGCACTGCAATTCACAAACCTGCAGAGTTATAAATGATAACTCTCGTCCACAAATATATTGAGGGAAGGCAACGAAGAGGATTTGAAAGCAAGGCAGAATTGCAGGAAACAGGTTTCAGGAGGCAGACTCGACTCGCCTTGAAAGCACATGAAAAGCGGCAAAGCGTTGACAATGATGCCCTTGGCCAAAAGGGGCGTATGCGTTTTTTCCTGAATATATTCAGGAAAAAACGCATACGCCCCTTTTGGCCAACCAGGCAAGCCCGAAAGGCAAATCAGCGCTACAAAGAAGTCTCGCTTGCCATCGGTCAAAAGGGCCATGCTGAAAAAAGTGTAAAAACCAGAAATGCAGGACAGGCCATGGAGACATGGGAGCCTTGCTACGCTGATGGGCGGGCTGTAAATTGCCAGCAGCCACTCTGGAGAAGTGTACGGTGTGTCCTGAAACATGTAATAAGCACAGCTTAGAGAGCATAGGGCACTTCCACTCATGGGCGTATAAATCGGGAAACCTAAAAATCAACAAGACACAGGCACCCCAAAGTTTAGGGCTGCTCTGTTTCCAAGAACCTCCACTTCGGTACACCTTCAATATCCCAGGAAAGCGAAAAATGGATAAAGAAGTTGTGGTACTTAGGCACAATGGAATATCACTCAGCCATGAAATCAATGTCATAAGGCTAGTAGCAGCAGGATGAGTGGATTTAGGTACGATGACTCTCAGTGAAATAAGTCACAGAGAAAAAGACACTTATCCTAAGATATCACTTATAGAGGGAATGTCAAAATCGCTACACTTGAACTGAATTACAAAACAGAACAGAGTCACACATTTAGAAAACACACTATGGCTGCTTAACGGGAAAGGTGAGGTGGGGTGATGCATAAAACAAGGGTTTGAAATTAGCTCAGATACCGTTCCACAAGCCAAATATGTAATAGACAAGACCTACTCCCTGCTCAGTGAACTGGACTCAACAGCCCCTATTCACCGCCCAAGAATATATCTGACGAGTAAGAGTCTTAAAACCTATGTATTGATCTCTCTCTGGAAGTGCATCAAGAGGGTGTAAAGCGGCATAAACACAGCAGTGAAAAGCAGCTAAACCCCATTATAAAAATAGATTACTTAAAAAAAACCCCATAAAACAAAGACAGTGAAAGAGAGAGAAATTCTTACAAAATCCGTTCAGGGGCTCTGATGCAACCTGGATTGACCATATCTAGACCCACAGCTGGATGAGACATGAGGCTGGACACTCTTGGGGCTGAGAGGATTGGTGAGCTTGGGTGAGCAAACGCAGACCCTTTAAAGTCCTACTGCGTGGTACCCATGCCGTGGGTCCCAAATCTCCAGGTTCAAGGGCATCTTCCTACATCGAAAACATGCGTGGGAAACCCAGAAGATGGTACACCGTGTGATCGGGAAAGGGTTCTCAAACGCACCTCATTTCTCCTCTCCTTGTGCTCGGGTTCGCCATTCCAGCCGCTCTACTAACAATCTCCCTACTTGGAGAATCTGCACCTTGAACCTCCTGTTTCGGACAGGTCGCAATTTGGCCTGAGGATGAACGGGAAGACGGGGAACCAATGAGAGACTAGCTCTAGGTGTTGGGACAGGCACAGGTCACTCTATTTTCCCATCAGGAAGAAGAATGAACCACAGGCTCAGCCTGCCCCCCGGAACCAGAATACGGCCTGAAGCAATCCTGCGCTTTGGCGGCCAGCTCCCAAAAAAGCGAGTTGACAAATGGAGCTCAAGGGCACTGCAATTCACAAACCTGCAGAGTTATAAATGATAACTCTCGTCCACAAATATATTGAGGGAAGGCAACGAAGAGGATTTGAAAGCAAGGCAGAATTGCAGGAAACAGGTTTCAGGAGGCAGAGTCGACTCGCCTTGAAAGCACATGAAAAGCGGCAAAGCGTTGACAATGATGCCCTTGGCCAAAAGGGGCGTATGCGTTTTTTCCTGAATATATTCAGGAAAAAACGCATACGCCCCTTTTGGCCAACCAGGCAAGCCCGAAAGGCAAATCAGCGCTACAAAGAAGTCTCGCTTGCCATCGGTCAAAAGGGCCATGCTGAAAAAAGTGTAAAAACCAGAAATGCAGGACAGGCCATGGAGACATGGGAGCCTTGCTACGCTGATGGGCGGGCAGTAAATTGCCAGCAGCCACTCTGGAGAAGTGTACGGTGTGTCCTGAAACATGTAATAAGCACAGCTTAGAGAGCATAGGGCACTTCCACTCATGGGCGTATAAATCGGGAAACCTAAAAATCAACAAGACACAGGCACCCCAAAGTTTAGGGCTGCTCTGTTTCCAAGAACCTCCACTTCGGTACACCTTCAATATCCCAGGAAAGCGAAAAATGGATAAAGAAGTTGTGGTACTTAGGCACAATGGAATATCACTCAGCCATGAAATCAATGTCATAAGGCTAGTAGCAGCAGGATGAGTGGATTTAGGTACGATGACTCTCAGTGAAATAAGTCACAGAGAAAAAGACACTTATCCTAAGATATCACTTATAGAGGGAATGTCAAAATCGCTACACTTGAACTGAATTACAAAACAGAACAGAGTCACACATTTAGAAAACACACTATGGCTGCTTAACGGGAAAGGTGAGGTGGGGTGATGCATAAAACAAGGGTTTGAAATTAGCTCAGATACCGTTCCACAAGCCAAATATGTAATAGACAAGACCTACTCCCTGCTCAGTGAACTGGACTCAACAGCCCCTATTCACCGCCCAAGAATATATCTGACGAGTAAGAGTCTTAAAACCTAGGTATTGATCTCTCTCTGGAAGTGCATCAAGAGGGTGTAAAGCGGCATAAACACAGCAGTGAAAAGCAGCTAAACCCCATTATAAAAATAGATTACTTAAAAAAAACCCCATAAAACAAAGACAGTGAAAGAGAGAGAAATTCTTACAAAATCCGTTCAGGGGCTCTGATGCAACCTGGATTGACCATATCTAGACCCACAGCTGGATGAGACATGAGGCTGGACACTCTTGGGGCTGAGAGGATTGGTGAGCTTGGGTGAGCAAACACAGACCCTTTAAAGTCCTACTGCGTGGTACCCATGCCGTGGGTCCCAAATCTCCAGGTTCAAGGGCATCTTCCTACATCGAAAACATGCGTGGGAAACCCAGAAGATGGTACACCGTGTGATCGGGAAAGGGTTCTCAAACGCACCTCATTTCTCCTCTCCTTGTGCTCGGGTTCGCCATTCCAGCCGCTCTACTAACAATCTCCCTACTTGGAGAATCTGCACCTTTAACCTCCTGTTTCGGACAGGTCGCAATTTGGCCTGAGGATGAACGGGAAGACGGGGAACCAATGAGAGACTAGCTCTAGGTGTTGGGACAGGCACAGGTCACTCTATTTTCCCATCAGGAAGAAGAATGAACCACAGGCTCAGCCTGCCCCCCGGAACCAGAATACGGCCTGAAGCAATCCTGCGCTTTGGCGGCCAGCTCCCAAAAAAGCGAGTTGACAAATGGAGCTCAGGGGCACTGCAATTCACAAACCTGCAGAGTTATAAATGATAACTCTCGTCCACAAATATATTGAGGGAAGGCAACGAAGAGGATTTGAAAGCAAGGCAGAATTGCAGGAAACAGGTTTCAGGAGGCAGAGTCGACTCGCCTTGAAAGCACATGAAAAGCGGCAAAGCGTTGACAATGATGCCCTTGGCCAAAAAGGGCGTATGCGTTTTTTCCTGAATATATTCAGGAAAAAACGCATACGCCCTTTTTGGCCAACCAGGCAAGCCCGAAAGGCAAATCAGCGCTACAAAGAAGTCTCGCTTGCCATCGGTCAAAAGGGCCATGCTGAAAAAAGTGTAAAAACCAGAAATGCAGGACAGGCCATGGAGACATGGGAGCCTTGCTACGCTGATGGGCGGGCAGTAAATTGCCAGCAGCCACTCTGGAGAAGTGTACGGTGTGTCCTGAAACATGTAATAAGCACAGCTTAGAGAGCATAGGGCACTTCCACTCATGGGCGTATAAATCGGGAAACCTAAAAATCAACAAGACACAGGCACCCCAAAGTTTAGGGCTGCTCTGTTTCCAAGAACCTCCACTTCGGTACACCTTCAATATCCCAGGAAAGCGAAAAATGGATAAAGAAGTTGTGGTACTTAGGCACAATGGAATATCACTCAGCCATGAAATCAATGTCATAAGGCTAGTAGCAGCAGGATGAGTGGATTTAGGTACGATGACTCTCAGTGAAATAAGTCACAGAGAAAAAGACACTTATCCTAAGATATCACTTATAGAGGGAATGTCAAAATCGCTACACTTGAACTGAATTACAAAACAGAACAGAGTCACACATTTAGAAAACACACTATGGCTGCTTAACGGGAAAGGTGAGGTGGGGTGATGCATAAAACAAGGGTTTGAAATTAGCTCAGATACCGTTCCACAAGCCAAATATGTAATAGACAAGACCTACTCCCTGCTCAGTGAACTGGACTCAACAGCCCCTATTCACCGCCCAAGAATATATCTGACGAGTAAGAGTCTTAAAACCTATGTATTGATCTCTCTCTGGAAGTGCATCAAGAGGGTGTAAAGCGGCATAAACACAGCAGTGAAAAGCAGCTAAACCCCATTATAAAAATAGATTACTTAAAAAAAAACCCATAAAACAAAGACAGTGAAAGAGAGAGAAATTCTTACAAAATCCGTTCAGGGGCTCTGATGCAACCTGGATTGACCATATCTAGACCCACAGCTGGATGAGACATGAGGCTGGACACTCTTGGGGCTGAGAGGATTGGTGAGCTTGGGTGAGCAAACGCAGACCCTTTAAAGTCCTACTGCGTGGTACCCATGCCGTGGGTCCCAAATCTCCAGGTTCAAGGGCATCTTCCTACATCGAAAACATGCGTGGGAAACCCAGAAGATGGTACACCGTGTGATCGGGAAAGGGTTCTCAAACGCACCTCATTTCTCCTCTCCTTGTGCTCGGGTTCGCCATTCCAGCCGCTCTACTAACAATCTCCCTACTTGGAGAATCTGCACCTTTAACCTCCTGTTTCGGACAGGTCGCAATTTGGCCTGAGGATGAACGGGAAGACGGGGAACCAATGAGAGACTAGCTCTAGGTGTTGGGACAGGCACAGGTCACTCTATTTTCCCATCAGGAAGAAGAATGAACCACAGGCTCAGCCTGCCCCCCGGAACCAGAATACGGCCTGAAGCAATCCTGCGCTTTGGCGGCCAGCTCCCAAAAAAGCGAGTTGACAAATGGAGCTCAGGGGCACTGCAATTCACAAACCTGCAGAGTTATAAATGATAACTCTCGTCCACAAATATATTGAGGGAAGGCAACGAAGAGGATTTGAAAGCAAGGCAGAATTGCAGGAAACAGGTTTCAGGAGGCAGACTCGACTCGCCTTGAAAGCACATGAAAAGCGGCAAAGCGTTGACAATGATGCCCTTGGCCAAAAGGGGCGTATGCGTTTTTTCCTGAATATATTCAGGAAAAAACGCATACGCCCCTTTTGGCCAACCAGGCAAGCCCGAAAGGCAAATCAGCGCTACAAAGAAGTCTCGCTTGCCATCGGTCAAAAGGGCCATGCTGAAAAAAGTGTAAAAACCAGAAATGCAGGACAGGCCATGGAGACATGGGAGCCTTGCTACGCTGATGGGCGGGCTGTAAATTGCCAGCAGCCACTCTGGAGAAGTGTACGGTGTGTCCTGAAACATGTAATAAGCACAGCTTAGAGAGCATAGGGCACTTCCACTCATGGGCGTATAAATCGGGAAACCTAAAAATCAACAAGACACAGGCACCCCAAAGTTTAGGGCTGCTCTGTTTCCAAGAACCTCCACTTCGGTACACCTTCAATATCCCAGGAAAGCGAAAAATGGATAAAGAAGTTGTGGTACTTAGGCACAATGGAATATCACTCAGCCATGAAATCAATGTCATAAGGCTAGTAGCAGCAGGATGAGTGGATTTAGGTACGATGACTCTCAGTGAAATAAGTCACAGAGAAAAAGACACTTATCCTAAGATATCACTTATAGAGGGAATGTCAAAATCGCTACACTTGAACTGAATTACAAAACAGAACAGAGTCACACATTTAGAAAACACACTATGGCTGCTTAACGGGAAAGGTGAGGTGGGGTGATGCATAAAACAAGGGTTTGAAATTAGCTCAGATACCGTTCCACAAGCCAAATATGTAATAGACAAGACCTACTCCCTGCTCAGTGAACTGGACTCAACAGCCCCTATTCACCGCCCAAGAATATATCTGACGAGTAAGAGTCTTAAAACCTAGGTATTGATCTCTCTCTGGAAGTGCATCAAGAGGGTGTAAAGCGGCATAAACACAGCAGTGAAAAGCAGCTAAACCCCATTATAAAAATAGATTACTTAAAAAAAACCCCATAAAACAAAGACAGTGAAAGAGAGAGAAATTCTTACAAAATCCGTTCAGGGGCTCTGATGCAACCTGGATTGACCATATCTAGACCCACAGCTGGATGAGACATGAGGCTGGACACTCTTGGGGCTGAGAGGATTGGTGAGCTTGGGTGAGCAAACGCAGACCCTTTAAAGTCCTACTGCGTGGTACCCATGCCGTGGGTCCCAAATCTCCAGGTTCAAGGGCATCTTCCTACATCGAAAACATGCGTGGGAAACCCAGAAGATGGTACACCGTGTGATCGGGAAAGGGTTCTCAAACGCACCTCATTTCTCCTCTCCTTGTGCTCGGGTTCGCCATTCCAGCCGCTCTACTAACAATCTCCCTACTTGGAGAATCTGCACCTTGAACCTCCTGTTTCGGACAGGTCGCAATTTGGCCTGAGGATGAACGGGAAGACGGGGAACCAATGAGAGACTAGCTCTAGGTGTTGGGACAGGCACAGGTCACTCTATTTTCCCATCAGGAAGAAGAATGAACCACAGGCTCAGCCTGCCCCCCGGAACCAGAATACGGCCTGAAGCAATCCTGCGCTTTGGCGGCCAGCTCCCAAAAAAGCGAGTTGACAAATGGAGCTCAGGGGCACTGCAATTCACAAACCTGCAGAGTTATAAATGATAACTCTCGTCCACAAATATATTGAGGGAAGGCAACGAAGAGGATTTGAAAGCAAGGCAGAATTGCAGGAAACAGGTTTCAGGAGGCAGAGTCGACTCGCCTTGAAAGCACATGAAAAGCGGCAAAGCGTTGACAATGATGCCCTTGGCCAAAAGGGGCGTATGCGTTTTTTCCTGAATATATTCAGGAAAAAACGCATACGCCCCTTTTGGCCAACCAGGCAAGCCCGAAAGGCAAATCAGCGCTACAAAGAAGTCTCGCTTGCCATCGGTCAAAAGGGCCATGCTGAAAAAAGTGTAAAAACCAGAAATGCAGGACAGGCCATGGAGACATGGGAGCCTTGCTACGCTGATGGGCGGGCAGTAAATTGCCAGCAGCCACTCTGGAGAAGTGTACGGTGTGTCCTGAAACATGTAATAAGCACAGCTTAGAGAGCATAGGGCACTTCCACTCATGGGCGTATAAATCGGGAAACCTAAAAATCAACAAGACACAGGCACCCCAAAGTTTAGGGCTGCTCTGTTTCCAAGAACCTCCACTTCGGTACACCTTCAATATCCCAGGAAAGCGAAAAATGGATAAAGAAGTTGTGGTACTTAGGCACAATGGAATATCACTCAGCCATGAAATCAATGTCATAAGGCTAGTAGCAGCAGGATGAGTGGATTTAGGTACGATGACTCTCAGTGAAATAAGTCACAGAGAAAAAGACACTTATCCTAAGATATCACTTATAGAGGGAATGTCAAAATCGCTACACTTGAACTGAATTACAAAACAGAACAGAGTCACACATTTAGAAAACACACTATGGCTGCTTAACGGGAAAGGTGAGGTGGGGTGATGCATAAAACAAGGGTTTGAAATTAGCTCAGATACCGTTCCACAAGCCAAATATGTAATAGACAAGACCTACTCCCTGCTCAGTGAACTGGACTCAACAGCCCCTATTCACCGCCCAAGAATATATCTGACGAGTAAGAGTCTTAAAACCTAGGTATTGATCTCTCTCTGGAAGTGCATCAAGAGGGTGTAAAGCGGCATAAACACAGCAGTGAAAAGCAGCTAAACCCCATTATAAAAATAGATTACTTAAAAAAAACCCCATAAAACAAAGACAGTGAAAGAGAGAGAAATTCTTACAAAATCCGTTCAGGGGCTCTGATGCAACCTGGATTGACCATATCTAGACCCACAGCTGGATGAGACATGAGGCTGGACACTCTTGGGGCTGAGAGGATTGGTGAGCTTGGGTGAGCAAACACAGACCCTTTAAAGTCCTACTGCGTGGTACCCATGCCGTGGGTCCCAAATCTCCAGGTTCAAGGGCATCTTCCTACATCGAAAACATGCGTGGGAAACCCAGAAGATGGTACACCGTGTGATCGGGAAAGGGTTCTCAAACGCACCTCATTTCTCCTCTCCTTGTGCTCGGGTTCGCCATTCCAGCCGCTCTACTAACAATCTCCCTACTTGGAGAATCTGCACCTTTAACCTCCTGTTTCGGACAGGTCGCAATTTGGCCTGAGGATGAACGGGAAGACGGGGAACCAATGAGAGACTAGCTCTAGGTGTTGGGACAGGCACAGGTCACTCTATTTTCCCATCAGGAAGAAGAATGAACCACAGGCTCAGCCTGCCCCCCGGAACCAGAATACGGCCTGAAGCAATCCTGCGCTTTGGCGGCCAGCTCCCAAAAAAGCGAGTTGACAAATGGAGCTCAGGGGCACTGCAATTCACAAACCTGCAGAGTTATAAATGATAACTCTCGTCCACAAATATATTGAGGGAAGGCAACGAAGAGGATTTGAAAGCAAGGCAGAATTGCAGGAAACAGGTTTCAGGAGGCAGAGTCGACTCGCCTTGAAAGCACATGAAAAGCGGCAAAGCGTTGACAATGATGCCCTTGGCCAAAAAGGGCGTATGCGTTTTTTCCTGAATATATTCAGGAAAAAACGCATACGCCCTTTTTGGCCAACCAGGCAAGCCCGAAAGGCAAATCAGCGCTACAAAGAAGTCTCGCTTGCCATCGGTCAAAAGGGCCATGCTGAAAAAAGTGTAAAAACCAGAAATGCAGGACAGGCCATGGAGACATGGGAGCCTTGCTACGCTGATGGGCGGGCAGTAAATTGCCAGCAGCCACTCTGGAGAAGTGTACGGTGTGTCCTGAAACATGTAATAAGCACAGCTTAGAGAGCATAGGGCACTTCCACTCATGGGCGTATAAATCGGGAAACCTAAAAATCAACAAGACACAGGCACCCCAAAGTTTAGGGCTGCTCTGTTTCCAAGA
Organism: Eubalaena glacialis; assembly: GCF_028564815.1. Classification (NCBI taxonomy): domain Eukaryota; kingdom Metazoa; phylum Chordata; class Mammalia; order Artiodactyla; family Balaenidae; genus Eubalaena; species Eubalaena glacialis. Next base: position 27,877 of record NW_026871481.1, read on the forward strand.
ACCTCCACTTCGGTACACCTTCAATATCCCAGGAAAGCGAAAAATGGATAAAGAAGTTGTGGTACTTAGGCACAATGGAATATCACTCAGCCATGAAATCAATGTCATAAGGCTAGTAGCAGCAGGATGAGTGGATTTAGGTACGATGACTCTCAGTGAAATAAGTCACAGAGAAAAAGACACTTATCCTAAGATATCACTTATAGAGGGAATGTCAAAATCGCTACACTTGAACTGAATTACAAAACAGAACAGAGTCACACATTTAGAAAACACACTATGGCTGCTTAACGGGAAAGGTGAGGTGGGGTGATGCATAAAACAAGGGTTTGAAATTAGCTCAGATACCGTTCCACAAGCCAAATATGTAATAGACAAGACCTACTCCCTGCTCAGTGAACTGGACTCAACAGCCCCTATTCACCGCCCAAGAATATATCTGACGAGTAAGAGTCTTAAAACCTAGGTATTGATCTCTCTCTGGAAGTGCATCAAGAGGGTGTAAAGCGGCATAAACACAGCAGTGAAAAGCAGCTAAACCCCATTATAAAAATAGATTACTTAAAAAAAACCCCATAAAACAAAGACAGTGAAAGAGAGAGAAATTCTTACAAAATCCGTTCAGGGGCTCTGATGCAACCTGGATTGACCATATCTAGACCCACAGCTGGATGAGACATGAGGCTGGACACTCTTGGGGCTGAGAGGATTGGTGAGCTTGGGTGAGCAAACGCAGACCCTTTAAAGTCCTACTGCGTGGTACCCATGCCGTGGGTCCCAAATCTCCAGGTTCAAGGGCATCTTCCTACATCGAAAACATGCGTGGGAAACCCAGAAGATGGTACACCGTGTGATCGGGAAAGGGTTCTCAAACGCACCTCATTTCTCCTCTCCTTGTGCTCGGGTTCGCCATTCCAGCCGCTCTACTAACAATCTCCCTACTTGGAGAATCTGCACCTTTAACCTCCTGTTTCGGACAGGTCGCAATTTGGCCTGAGGATGAACGGGAAGACGGGGAACCAATGAGAGACTAGCTCTAGGTGTTGGGACAGGCACAGGTCACTCTATTTTCCCATCAGGAAGAAGAATGAACCACAGGCTCAGCCTGCCCCCCGGAACCAGAATACGGCCTGAAGCAATCCTGCGCTTTGGCGGCCAGCTCCCAAAAAAGCGAGTTGACAAATGGAGCTCAGGGGCACTGCAATTCACAAACCTGCAGAGTTATAAATGATAACTCTCGTCCACAAATATATTGAGGGAAGGCAACGAAGAGGATTTGAAAGCAAGGCAGAATTGCAGGAAACAGGTTTCAGGAGGCAGACTCGACTCGCCTTGAAAGCACATGAAAAGCGGCAAAGCGTTGACAATGATGCCCTTGGCCAAAAGGGGCGTATGCGTTTTTTCCTGAATATATTCAGGAAAAAACGCATACGCCCCTTTTGGCCAACCAGGCAAGCCCGAAAGGCAAATCAGCGCTACAAAGAAGTCTCGCTTGCCATCGGTCAAAAGGGCCATGCTGAAAAAAGTGTAAAAACCAGAAATGCAGGACAGGCCATGGAGACATGGGAGCCTAGCTACGCTGATGGGCGGGCTGTAAATTGCCAGCAGCCACTCTGGAGAAGTGTACGGTGTGTCCTGAAACATGTAATAAGCACAGCTTAGAGAGCATAGGGCACTTCCACTCATGGGCGTATAAATCGGGAAACCTAAAAATCAACAAGACACAGGCACCCCAAAGTTTAGGGCTGCTCTGTTTCCAAGAACCTCCACTTCGGTACACCTTCAATATCCCAGGAAAGCGAAAAATGGATAAAGAAGTTGTGGTACTTAGGCACAATGGAATATCACTCAGCCATGAAATCAATGTCATAAGGCTAGTAGCAGCAGGATGAGTGGATTTAGGTACGATGACTCTCAGTGAAATAAGTCACAGAGAAAAAGACACTTATCCTAAGATATCACTTATAGAGGGAATGTCAAAATCGCTACACTTGAACTGAATTACAAAACAGAACAGAGTCACACATTTAGAAAACACACTATGGCTGCTTAACGGGAAAGGTGAGGTGGGGTGATGCATAAAACAAGGGTTTGAAATTAGCTCAGATACCGTTCCACAAGCCAAATATGTAATAGACAAGACCTACTCCCTGCTCAGTGAACTGGACTCAACAGCCCCTATTCACCGCCCAAGAATATATCTGACGAGTAAGAGTCTTAAAACCTATGTATTGATCTCTCTCTGGAAGTGCATCAAGAGGGTGTAAAGCGGCATAAACACAGCAGTGAAAAGCAGCTAAACCCCATTATAAAAATAGATTACTTAAAAAAAACCCCATAAAACAAAGACAGTGAAAGAGAGAGAAATTCTTACAAAATCCGTTCAGGGGCTCTGATGCAACCTGGATTGACCATATCTAGACCCACAGCTGGATGAGACATGAGGCTGGACACTCTTGGGGCTGAGAGGATTGGTGAGCTTGGGTGAGCAAACGCAGACCCTTTAAAGTCCTACTGCGTGGTACCCATGCCGTGGGTCCCAAATCTCCAGGTTCAAGGGCATCTTCCTACATCGAAAACATGCGTGGGAAACCCAGAAGATGGTACACCGTGTGATCGGGAAAGGGTTCTCAAACGCACCTCATTTCTCCTCTCCTTGTGCTCGGGTTCGCCATTCCAGCCGCTCTACTAACAATCTCCCTACTTGGAGAATCTGCACCTTTAACCTCCTGTTTCGGACAGGTCGCAATTTGGCCTGAGGATGAACGGGAAGACGGGGAACCAATGAGAGACTAGCTCTAGGTGTTGGGACAGGCACAGGTCACTCTATTTTCCCATCAGGAAGAAGAATGAACCACAGGCTCAGCCTGCCCCCCGGAACCAGAATACGGCCTGAAGCAATCCTGCGCTTTGGCGGCCAGCTCCCAAAAAAGCGAGTTGACAAATGGAGCTCAGGGGCACTGCAATTCACAAACCTGCAGAGTTATAAATGATAACTCTCGTCCACAAATATATTGAGGGAAGGCAACGAAGAGGATTTGAAAGCAAGGCAGAATTGCAGGAAACAGGTTTCAGGAGGCAGAGTCGACTCGCCTTGAAAGCACATGAAAAGCGGCAAAGCGTTGACAATGATGCCCTTGGCCAAAAGGGGCGTATGCGTTTTTTCCTGAATATATTCAGGAAAAAACGCATACGCCCCTTTTGGCCAACCAGGCAAGCCCGAAAGGCAAATCAGCGCTACAAAGAAGTCTCGCTTGCCATCGGTCAAAAGGGCCATGCTGAAAAAAGTGTAAAAACCAGAAATGCAGGACAGGCCATGGAGACATGGGAGCCTTGCTACGCTGATGGGCGGGCTGTAAATTGCCAGCAGCCACTCTGGAGAAGTGTACGGTGTGTCCTGAAACATGTAATAAGCACAGCTTAGAGAGCATAGGGCACTTCCACTCATGGGCGTATAAATCGGGAAACCTAAAAATCAACAAGACACAGGCACCCCAAAGTTTAGGGCTGCTCTGTTTCCAAGAACCTCCACTTCGGTACACCTTCAATATCCCAGGAAAGCGAAAAATGGATAAAGAAGTTGTGGTACTTAGGCACAATGGAATATCACTCAGCCATGAAATCAATGTCATAAGGCTAGTAGCAGCAGGATGAGTGGATTTAGGTACGATGACTCTCAGTGAAATAAGTCACAGAGAAAAAGACACTTATCCTAAGATATCACTTATAGAGGGAATGTCAAAATCGCTACACTTGAACTGAATTACAAAACAGAACAGAGTCACACATTTAGAAAACACACTATGGCTGCTTAACGGGAAAGGTGAGGTGGGGTGATGCATAAAACAAGGGTTTGAAATTAGCTCAGATACCGTTCCACAAGCCAAATATGTAATAGACAAGACCTACTCCCTGCTCAGTGAACTGGACTCAACAGCCCCTATTCACCGCCCAAGAATATATCTGACGAGTAAGAGTCTTAAAACCTATGTATTGATCTCTCTCTGGAAGTGCATCAAGAGGGTGTAAAGCGGCATAAACACAGCAGTGAAAAGCAGCTAAACCCCATTATAAAAATAGATTACTTAAAAAAAACCCCATAAAACAAAGACAGTGAAAGAGAGAGAAATTCTTACAAAATCCGTTCAGGGGCTCTGATGCAACCTGGATTGACCATATCTAGACCCACAGCTGGATGAGACATGAGGCTGGACACTCTTGGGGCTGAGAGGATTGGTGAGCTTGGGTGAGCAAACGCAGACCCTTTAAAGTCCTACTGCGTGGTACCCATGCCGTGGGTCCCAAATCTCCAGGTTCAAGGGCATCTTCCTACATCGAAAACATGCGTGGGAAACCCAGAAGATGGTACACCGTGTGATCGGGAAAGGGTTCTCAAACGCACCTCATTTCTCCTCTCCTTGTGCTCGGGTTCGCCATTCCAGCCGCTCTACTAACAATCTCCCTACTTGGAGAATCTGCACCTTTAACCTCCTGTTTCGGACAGGTCGCAATTTGGCCTGAGGATGAACGGGAAGACGGGGAACCAATGAGAGACTAGCTCTAGGTGTTGGGACAGGCACAGGTCACTCTATTTTCCCATCAGGAAGAAGAATGAACCACAGGCTCAGCCTGCCCCCCGGAACCAGAATACGGCCTGAAGCAATCCTGCGCTTTGGCGGCCAGCTCCCAAAAAAGCGAGTTGACAAATGGAGCTCAGGGGCACTGCAATTCACAAACCTGCAGAGTTATAAATGATAACTCTCGTCCACAAATATATTGAGGGAAGGCAACGAAGAGGATTTGAAAGCAAGGCAGAATTGCAGGAAACAGGTTTCAGGAGGCAGAGTCGACTCGCCTTGAAAGCACATGAAAAGCGGCAAAGCGTTGACAATGATGCCCTTGGCCAAAAGGGGCGTATGCGTTTTTTCCTGAATATATTCAGGAAAAAACGCATACGCCCCTTTTGGCCAACCAGGCAAGCCCGAAAGGCAAATCAGCGCTACAAAGAAGTCTCGCTTGCCATCGGTCAAAAGGGCCATGCTGAAAAAAGTGTAAAAACCAGAAATGCAGGACAGGCCATGGAGACATGGGAGCCTAGCTACGCTGATGGGCGGGCTGTAAATTGCCAGCAGCCACTCTGGAGAAGTGTACGGTGTGTCCTGAAACATGTAATAAGCACAGCTTAGAGAGCATAGGGCACTTCCACTCATGGGCGTATAAATCGGGAAACCTAAAAATCAACAAGACACAGGCACCCCAAAGTTTAGGGCTGCTCTGTTTCCAAGAACCTCCACTTCGGTACACCTTCAATATCCCAGGAAAGCGAAAAATGGATAAAGAAGTTGTGGTACTTAGGCACAATGGAATATCACTCAGCCATGAAATCAATGTCATAAGGCTAGTAGCAGCAGGATGAGTGGATTTAGGTACGATGACTCTCAGTGAAATAAGTCACAGAGAAAAAGACACTTATCCTAAGATATCACTTATAGAGGGAATGTCAAAATCGCTACACTTGAACTGAATTACAAAACAGAACAGAGTCACACATTTAGAAAACACACTATGGCTGCTTAACGGGAAAGGTGAGGTGGGGTGATGCATAAAACAAGGGTTTGAAATTAGCTCAGATACCGTTCCACAAGCCAAATATGTAATAGACAAGACCTACTCCCTGCTCAGTGAACTGGACTCAACAGCCCCTATTCACCGCCCAAGAATATATCTGACGAGTAAGAGTCTTAAAACCTATGTATTGATCTCTCTCTGGAAGTGCATCAAGAGGGTGTAAAGCGGCATAAACACAGCAGTGAAAAGCAGCTAAACCCCATTATAAAAATAGATTACTTAAAAAAAACCCCATAAAACAAAGACAGTGAAAGAGAGAGAAATTCTTACAAAATCCGTTCAGGGGCTCTGATGCAACCTGGATTGACCATATCTAGACCCACAGCTGGATGAGACATGAGGCTGGACACTCTTGGGGCTGAGAGGATTGGTGAGCTTGGGTGAGCAAACGCAGACCCTTTAAAGTCCTACTGCGTGGTACCCATGCCGTGGGTCCCAAATCTCCAGGTTCAAGGGCATCTTCCTACATCGAAAACATGCGTGGGAAACCCAGAAGATGGTACACCGTGTGATCGGGAAAGGGTTCTCAAACGCACCTCATTTCTCCTCTCCTTGTGCTCGGGTTCGCCATTCCAGCCGCTCTACTAACAATCTCCCTACTTGGAGAATCTGCACCTTTAACCTCCTGTTTCGGACAGGTCGCAATTTGGCCTGAGGATGAACGGGAAGACGGGGAACCAATGAGAGACTAGCTCTAGGTGTTGGGACAGGCACAGGTCACTCTATTTTCCCATCAGGAAGAAGAATGAACCACAGGCTCAGCCTGCCCCCCGGAACCAGAATACGGCCTGAAGCAATCCTGCGCTTTGGCGGCCAGCTCCCAAAAAAGCGAGTTGACAAATGGAGCTCAGGGGCACTGCAATTCACAAACCTGCAGAGTTATAAATGATAACTCTCGTCCACAAATATATTGAGGGAAGGCAACGAAGAGGATTTGAAAGCAAGGCAGAATTGCAGGAAACAGGTTTCAGGAGGCAGACTCGACTCGCCTTGAAAGCACATGAAAAGCGGCAAAGCGTTGACAATGATGCCCTTGGCCAAAAGGGGCGTATGCGTTTTTTCCTGAATATATTCAGGAAAAAACGCATACGCCCCTTTTGGCCAACCAGGCAAGCCCGAAAGGCAAATCAGCGCTACAAAGAAGTCTCGCTTGCCATCGGTCAAAAGGGCCATGCTGAAAAAAGTGTAAAAACCAGAAATGCAGGACAGGCCATGGAGACATGGGAGCCTAGCTACGCTGATGGGCGGGCTGTAAATTGCCAGCAGCCACTCTGGAGAAGTGTACGGTGTGTCCTGAAACATGTAATAAGCACAGCTTAGAGAGCATAGGGCACTTCCACTCATGGGCGTATAAATCGGGAAACCTAAAAATCAACAAGACACAGGCACCCCAAAGTTTAGGGCTGCTCTGTTTCCAAGAACCTCCACTTCGGTACACCTTCAATATCCCAGGAAAGCGAAAAATGGATAAAGAAGTTGTGGTACTTAGGCACAATGGAATATCACTCAGCCATGAAATCAATGTCATAAGGCTAGTAGCAGCAGGATGAGTGGATTTAGGTACGATGACTCTCAGTGAAATAAGTCACAGAGAAAAAGACACTTATCCTAAGATATCACTTATAGAGGGAATGTCAAAATCGCTACACTTGAACTGAATTACAAAACAGAACAGAGTCACACATTTAGAAAACACACTATGGCTGCTTAACGGGAAAGGTGAGGTGGGGTGATGCATAAAACAAGGGTTTGAAATTAGCTCAGATACCGTTCCACAAGCCAAATATGTAATAGACAAGACCTACTCCCTGCTCAGTGAACTGGACTCAACAGCCCCTATTCACCGCCCAAGAATATATCTGACGAGTAAGAGTCTTAAAACCTATGTATTGATCTCTCTCTGGAAGTGCATCAAGAGGGTGTAAAGCGGCATAAACACAGCAGTGAAAAGCAGCTAAACCCCATTATAAAAATAGATTACTTAAAAAAAACCCCATAAAACAAAGACAGTGAAAGAGAGAGAAATTCTTACAAAATCCGTTCAGGGGCTCTGATGCAACCTGGATTGACCATATCTAGACCCACAGCTGGATGAGACATGAGGCTGGACACTCTTGGGGCTGAGAGGATTGGTGAGCTTGGGTGAGCAAACGCAGACCCTTTAAAGTCCTACTGCGTGGTACCCATGCCGTGGGTCCCAAATCTCCAGGTTCAAGGGCATCTTCCTACATCGAAAACATGCGTGGGAAACCCAGAAGATGGTACACCGTGTGATCGGGAAAGGGTTCTCAAACGCACCTCATTTCTCCTCTCCTTGTGCTCGGGTTCGCCATTCCAGCCGCTCTACTAACAATCTCCCTACTTGGAGAATCTGCACCTTTAACCTCCTGTTTCGGACAGGTCGCAATTTGGCCTGAGGATGAACGGGAAGACGGGGAACCAATGAGAGACTAGCTCTAGGTGTTGGGACAGGCACAGGTCACTCTATTTTCCCATCAGGAAGAAGAATGAACCACAGGCTCAGCCTGCCCCCCGGAACCAGAATACGGCCTGAAGCAATCCTGCGCTTTGGCGGCCAGCTCCCAAAAAAGCGAGTTGACAAATGGAGCTCAGGGGCACTGCAATTCACAAACCTGCAGAGTTATAAATGATAACTCTCGTCCACAAATATATTGAGGGAAGGCAACGAAGAGGATTTGAAAGCAAGGCAGAATTGCAGGAAACAGGTTTCAGGAGGCAGACTCGACTCGCCTTGAAAGCACATGAAAAGCGGCAAAGCGTTGACAATGATGCCCTTGGCCAAAAGGGGCGTATGCGTTTTTTCCTGAATATATTCAGGAAAAAACGCATACGCCCCTTTTGGCCAACCAGGCAAGCCCGAAAGGCAAATCAGCGCTACAAAGAAGTCTCGCTTGCCATCGGTCAAAAGGGCCATGCTGAAAAAAGTGTAAAAACCAGAAATGCAGGACAGGCCATGGAGACATGGGAGCCTAGCTACGCTGATGGGCGGGCTGTAAATTGCCAGCAGCCACTCTGGAGAAGTGTACGGTGTGTCCTGAAACATGTAATAAGCACAGCTTAGAGAGCATAGGGCACTTCCACTCATGGGCGTATAAATCGGGAAACCTAAAAATCAACAAGACACAGGCACCCCAAAGTTTAGGGCTGCTCTGTTTCCAAGAACCTCCACTTCGGTACACCTTCAATATCCCAGGAAAGCGAAAAATGGATAAAGAAGTTGTGGTACTTAGGCACAATGGAATATCACTCAGCCATGAAATCAATGTCATAAGGCTAGTAGCAGCAGGATGAGTGGATTTAGGTACGATGACTCTCAGTGAAATAAGTCACAGAGAAAAAGACACTTATCCTAAGATATCACTTATAGAGGGAATGTCAAAATCGCTACACTTGAACTGAATTACAAAACAGAACAGAGTCACACATTTAGAAAACACACTATGGCTGCTTAACGGGAAAGGTGAGGTGGGGTGATGCATAAAACAAGGGTTTGAAATTAGCTCAGATACCGTTCCACAAGCCAAATATGTAATAGACAAGACCTACTCCCTGCTCAGTGAACTGGACTCAACAGCCCCTATTCACCGCCCAAGAATATATCTGACGAGTAAGAGTCTTAAAACCTATGTATTGATCTCTCTCTGGAAGTGCATCAAGAGGGTGTAAAGCGGCATAAACACAGCAGTGAAAAGCAGCTAAACCCCATTATAAAAATAGATTACTTAAAAAAATCCCCATAAAACAAAGACAGTGAAAGAGAGAGAAATTCTTACAAAATCCGTTCAGGGGCTCTGATGCAACCTGGATTGACCATATCTAGACCCACAGCTGGATGAGACATGAGGCTGGACACTCTTGGGGCTGAGAGGATTGGTGAGCTTGGGTGAGCAAACGCAGACCCTTTAAAGTCCTACTGCGTGGTACCCATGCCGTGGGTCCCAAATCTCCAGGTTCAAGGGCATCTTCCTACATCGAAAACATGCGTGGGAAACCCAGAAGATGGTACACCGTGTGATCGGGAAAGGGTTCTCAAACGCACCTCATTTCTCCTCTCCTTGTGCTCGGGTTCGCCATTCCAGCCGCTCTACTAACAATCTCCCTACTTGGAGAATCTGCACCTTTAACCTCCTGTTTCGGACAGGTCGCAATTTGGCCTGAGGATGAACGGGAAGACGGGGAACCAATGAGAGACTAGCTCTAGGTGTTGGGACAGGCACAGGTCACTCTATTTTCCCATCAGGAAGAAGAATGAACCACAGGCTCAGCCTGCCCCCCGGAACCAGAATACGGCCTGAAGCAATCCTGCGCTTTGGCGGCCAGCTCCCAAAAAAGCGAGTTGACAAATGGAGCTCAGGGGCACTGCAATTCACAAACCTGCAGAGTTATAAATGATAACTCTCGTCCACAAATATATTGAGGGAAGGCAACGAAGAGGATTTGAAAGCAAGGCAGAATTGCAGGAAACAGGTTTCAGGAGGCAGAGTCGACTCGCCTTGAAAGCACATGAAAAGCGGCAAAGCGTTGACAATGATGCCCTTGGCCAAAAGGGGCGTATGCGTTTTTTCCTGAATATATTCAGGAAAAAACGCATACGCCCTTTTTGGCCAACCAGGCAAGCCCGAAAGGCAAATCAGCGCTACAAAGAAGTCTCGCTTGCCATCGGTCAAAAGGGCCATGCTGAAAAAAGTGTAAAAACCAGAAATGCAGGACAGGCCATGGAGACATGGGAGCCTTGCTACGCTGATGGGCGGGCTGTAAATTGCCAGCAGCCACTCTGGAGAAGTGTACGGTGTGTCCTGAAACATGTAATAAGCACAGCTTAGAGAGCATAGGGCACTTCCACTCATGGGCGTATAAATCGGGAAACCTAAAAATCAACAAGACACAGGCACCCCAAAGTTTAGGGCTGCTCTGTTTCCAAGAACCTCCACTTCGGTACACCTTCAATATCCCAGGAAAGCGAAAAATGGATAAAGAAGTTGTGGTACTTAGGCACAATGGAATATCACTCAGCCATGAAATCAATGTCATAAGGCTAGTAGCAGCAGGATGAGTGGATTTAGGTACGATGACTCTCAGTGAAATAAGTCACAGAGAAAAAGACACTTATCCTAAGATATCACTTATAGAGGGAATGTCAAAATCGCTACACTTGAACTGAATTACAAAACAGAACAGAGTCACACATTTAGAAAACACACTATGGCTGCTTAACGGGAAAGGTGAGGTGGGGTGATGCATAAAACAAGGGTTTGAAATTAGCTCAGATACCGTTCCACAAGCCAAATATGTAATAGACAAGACCTACTCCCTGCTCAGTGAACTGGACTCAACAGCCCCTATTCACCGCCCAAGAATATATCTGACGAGTAAGAGTCTTAAAACCTATGTATTGATCTCTCTCTGGAAGTGCATCAAGAGGGTGTAAAGCGGCATAAACACAGCAGTGAAAAGCAGCTAAACCCCATTATAAAAATAGATTACTTAAAAAAAACCCCATAAAACAAAGACAGTGAAAGAGAGAGAAATTCTTACAAAATCCGTTCAGGGGCTCTGATGCAACCTGGATTGACCATATCTAGACCCACAGCTGGATGAGACATGAGGCTGGACACTCTTGGGGCTGAGAGGATTGGTGAGCTTGGGTGAGCAAACGCAGACCCTTTAAAGTCCTACTGCGTGGTACCCATGCCGTGGGTCCCAAATCTCCAGGTTCAAGGGCATCTTCCTACATCGAAAACATGCGTGGGAAACCCAGAAGATGGTACACCGTGTGATCGGGAAAGGGTTCTCAAACGCACCTCATTTCTCCTCTCCTTGTGCTCGGGTTCGCCATTCCAGCCGCTCTACTAACAATCTCCCTACTTGGAGAATCTGCACCTTTAACCTCCTGTTTCGGACAGGTCGCAATTTGGCCTGAGGATGAACGGGAAGACGGGGAACCAATGAGAGACTAGCTCTAGGTGTTGGGACAGGCACAGGTCACTCTATTTTCCCATCAGGAAGAAGAATGAACCACAGGCTCAGCCTGCCCCCCGGAACCAGAATACGGCCTGAAGCAATCCTGCGCTTTGGCGGCCAGCTCCCAAAAAAGCGAGTTGACAAATGGAGCTCAGGGGCACTGCAATTCACAAACCTGCAGAGTTATAAATGATAACTCTCGTCCACAAATATATTGAGGGAAGGCAACGAAGAGGATTTGAAAGCAAGGCAGAATTGCAGGAAACAGGTTTCAGGAGGCAGAGTCGACTCGCCTTGAAAGCACATGAAAAGCGGCAAAGCGTTGACAATGATGCCCTTGGCCAAAAGGGGCGTATGCGTTTTTTCCTGAATATATTCAGGAAAAAACGCATACGCCCTTTTTGGCCAACCAGGCAAGCCCGAAAGGCAAATCAGCGCTACAAAGAAGTCTCGCTTGCCATCGGTCAAAAGGGCCATGCTGAAAAAAGTGTAAAAACCAGAAATGCAGGACAGGCCATGGAGACATGGGAGCCTTGCTACGCTGATGGGCGGGCTGTAAATTGCCAGCAGCCACTCTGGAGAAGTGTACGGTGTGTCCTGAAACATGTAATAAGCACAGCTTAGAGAGCATAGGGCACTTCCACTCATGGGCGTATAAATCGGGAAACCTAAAAATCAACAAGACACAGGCACCCCAAAGTTTAGGGCTGCTCTGTTTCCAAGAACCTCCACTTCGGTACACCTTCAATATCCCAGGAAAGCGAAAAATGGATAAAGAAGTTGTGGTACTTAGGCACAATGGAATATCACTCAGCCATGAAATCAATGTCATAAGGCTAGTAGCAGCAGGATGAGTGGATTTAGGTACGATGACTCTCAGTGAAATAAGTCACAGAGAAAAAGACACTTATCCTAAGATATCACTTATAGAGGGAATGTCAAAATCGCTACACTTGAACTGAATTACAAAACAGAACAGAGTCACACATTTAGAAAACACACTATGGCTGCTTAACGGGAAAGGTGAGGTGGGGTGATGCATAAAACAAGGGTTTGAAATTAGCTCAGATACCGTTCCACAAGCCAAATATGTAATAGACAAGACCTACTCCCTGCTCAGTGAACTGGACTCAACAGCCCCTATTCACCGCCCAAGAATATATCTGACGAGTAAGAGTCTTAAAACCTATGTATTGATCTCTCTCTGGAAGTGCATCAAGAGGGTGTAAAGCGGCATAAACACAGCAGTGAAAAGCAGCTAAACCCCATTATAAAAATAGATTACTTAAAAAAAACCCCATAAAACAAAGACAGTGAAAGAGAGAGAAATTCTTACAAAATCCGTTCAGGGGCTCTGATGCAACCTGGATTGACCATATCTAGACCCACAGCTGGATGAGACATGAGGCTGGACACTCTTGGGGCTGAGAGGATTGGTGAGCTTGGGTGAGCAAACGCAGACCCTTTAAAGTCCTACTGCGTGGTACCCATGCCGTGGGTCCCAAATCTCCAGGTTCAAGGGCATCTTCCTACATCGAAAACATGCGTGGGAAACCCAGAAGATGGTACACCGTGTGATCGGGAAAGGGTTCTCAAACGCACCTCATTTCTCCTCTCCTTGTGCTCGGGTTCGCCATTCCAGCCGCTCTACTAACAATCTCCCTACTTGGAGAATCTGCACCTTTAACCTCCTGTTTCGGACAGGTCGCAATTTGGCCTGAGGATGAACGGGAAGACGGGGAACCAATGAGAGACTAGCTCTAGGTGTTGGGACAGGCACAGGTCACTCTATTTTCCCATCAGGAAGAAGAATGAACCACAGGCTCAGCCTGCCCCCCGGAACCAGAATACGGCCTGAAGCAATCCTGCGCTTTGGCGGCCAGCTCCCAAAAAAGCGAGTTGACAAATGGAGCTCAGGGGCACTGCAATTCACAAACCTGCAGAGTTATAAATGATAACTCTCGTCCACAAATATATTGAGGGAAGGCAACGAAGAGGATTTGAAAGCAAGGCAGAATTGCAGGAAACAGGTTTCAGGAGGCAGACTCGACTCGCCTTGAAAGCACATGAAAAGCGGCAAAGCGTTGACAATGATGCCCTTGGCCAAAAGGGGCGTATGCGTTTTTTCCTGAATATATTCAGGAAAAAACGCATACGCCCCTTTTGGCCAACCAGGCAAGCCCGAAAGGCAAATCAGCGCTACAAAGAAGTCTCGCTTGCCATCGGTCAAAAGGGCCATGCTGAAAAAAGTGTAAAAACCAGAAATGCAGGACAGGCCATGGAGACATGGGAGCCTTGCTACGCTGATGGGCGGGCTGTAAATTGCCAGCAGCCACTCTGGAGAAGTGTACGGTGTGTCCTGAAACATGTAATAAGCACAGCTTAGAGAGCATAGGGCACTTCCACTCATGGGCGTATAAATCGGGAAACCTAAAAATCAACAAGACACAGGCACCCCAAAGTTTAGGGCTGCTCTGTTTCCAAGAACCTCCACTTCGGTACACCTTCAATATCCCAGGAAAGCGAAAAATGGATAAAGAAGTTGTGGTACTTAGGCACAATGGAATATCACTCAGCCATGAAATCAATGTCATAAGGCTAGTAGCAGCAGGATGAGTGGATTTAGGTACGATGACTCTCAGTGAAATAAGTCACAGAGAAAAAGACACTTATCCTAAGATATCACTTATAGAGGGAATGTCAAAATCGCTACACTTGAACTGAATTACAAAACAGAACAGAGTCACACATTTAGAAAACACACTATGGCTGCTTAACGGGAAAGGTGAGGTGGGGTGATGCATAAAACAAGGGTTTGAAATTAGCTCAGATACCGTTCCACAAGCCAAATATGTAATAGACAAGACCTACTCCCTGCTCAGTGAACTGGACTCAACAGCCCCTATTCACCGCCCAAGAATATATCTGACGAGTAAGAGTCTTAAAACCTATGTATTGATCTCTCTCTGGAAGTGCATCAAGAGGGTGTAAAGCGGCATAAACACAGCAGTGAAAAGCAGCTAAACCCCATTATAAAAATAGATTACTTAAAAAAAACCCCATAAAACAAAGACAGTGAAAGAGAGAGAAATTCTTACAAAATCCGTTCAGGGGCTCTGATGCAACCTGGATTGACCATATCTAGACCCACAGCTGGATGAGACATGAGGCTGGACACTCTTGGGGCTGAGAGGATTGGTGAGCTTGGGTGAGCAAACGCAGACCCTTTAAAGTCCTACTGCGTGGTACCCATGCCGTGGGTCCCAAATCTCCAGGTTCAAGGGCATCTTCCTACATCGAAAACATGCGTGGGAAACCCAGAAGATGGTACACCGTGTGATCGGGAAAGGGTTCTCAAACGCACCTCATTTCTCCTCTCCTTGTGCTCGGGTTCGCCATTCCAGCCGCTCTACTAACAATCTCCCTACTTGGAGAATCTGCACCTTTAACCTCCTGTTTCGGACAGGTCGCAATTTGGCCTGAGGATGAACGGGAAGACGGGGAACCAATGAGAGACTAGCTCTAGGTGTTGGGACAGGCACAGGTCACTCTATTTTCCCATCAGGAAGAAGAATGAACCACAGGCTCAGCCTGCCCCCCGGAACCAGAATACGGCCTGAAGCAATCCTGCGCTTTGGCGGCCAGCTCCCAAAAAAGCGAGTTGACAAATGGAGCTCAGGGGCACTGCAATTCACAAACCTGCAGAGTTATAAATGATAACTCTCGTCCACAAATATATTGAGGGAAGGCAACGAAGAGGATTTGAAAGCAAGGCAGAATTGCAGGAAACAGGTTTCAGGAGGCAGAGTCGACTCGCCTTGAAAGCACATGAAAAGCGGCAAAGCGTTGACAATGATGCCCTTGGCCAAAAGGGGCGTATGCGTTTTTTCCTGAATATATTCAGGAAAAAACGCATACGCCCCTTTTGGCCAACCAGGCAAGCCCGAAAGGCAAATCAGCGCTACAAAGAAGTCTCGCTTGCCATCGGTCAAAAGGGCCATGCTGAAAAAAGTGTAAAAACCAGAAATGCAGGACAGGCCATGGAGACATGGGAGCCTTGCTACGCTGATGGGCGGGCTGTAAATTGCCAGCAGCCACTCTGGAGAAGTGTACGGTGTGTCCTGAAACATGTAATAAGCACAGCTTAGAGAGCATAGGGCACTTCCACTCATGGGCGTATAAATCGGGAAACCTAAAAATCAACAAGACACAGGCACCCCAAAGTTTAGGGCTGCTCTGTTTCCAAGAACCTCCACTTCGGTACACCTTCAATATCCCAGGAAAGCGAAAAATGGATAAAGAAGTTGTGGTACTTAGGCACAATGGAATATCACTCAGCCATGAAATCAATGTCATAAGGCTAGTAGCAGCAGGATGAGTGGATTTAGGTACGATGACTCTCAGTGAAATAAGTCACAGAGAAAAAGACACTTATCCTAAGATATCACTTATAGAGGGAATGTCAAAATCGCTACACTTGAACTGAATTACAAAACAGAACAGAGTCACACATTTAGAAAACACACTATGGCTGCTTAACGGGAAAGGTGAGGTGGGGTGATGCATAAAACAAGGGTTTGAAATTAGCTCAGATACCGTTCCACAAGCCAAATATGTAATAGACAAGACCTACTCCCTGCTCAGTGAACTGGACTCAACAGCCCCTATTCACCGCCCAAGAATATATCTGACGAGTAAGAGTCTTAAAACCTATGTATTGATCTCTCTCTGGAAGTGCATCAAGAGGGTGTAAAGCGGCATAAACACAGCAGTGAAAAGCAGCTAAACCCCATTATAAAAATAGATTACTTAAAAAAAACCCCATAAAACAAAGACAGTGAAAGAGAGAGAAATTCTTACAAAATCCGTTCAGGGGCTCTGATGCAACCTGGATTGACCATATCTAGACCCACAGCTGGATGAGACATGAGGCTGGACACTCTTGGGGCTGAGAGGATTGGTGAGCTTGGGTGAGCAAACGCAGACCCTTTAAAGTCCTACTGCGTGGTACCCATGCCGTGGGTCCCAAATCTCCAGGTTCAAGGGCATCTTCCTACATCGAAAACATGCGTGGGAAACCCAGAAGATGGTACACCGTGTGATCGGGAAAGGGTTCTCAAACGCACCTCATTTCTCCTCTCCTTGTGCTCGGGTTCGCCATTCCAGCCGCTCTACTAACAATCTCCCTACTTGGAGAATCTGCACCTTGAACCTCCTGTTTCGGACAGGTCGCAATTTGGCCTGAGGATGAACGGGAAGACGGGGAACCAATGAGAGACTAGCTCTAGGTGTTGGGACAGGCACAGGTCACTCTATTTTCCCATCAGGAAGAAGAATGAACCACAGGCTCAGCCTGCCCCCCGGAACCAGAATACGGCCTGAAGCAATCCTGCGCTTTGGCGGCCAGCTCCCAAAAAAGCGAGTTGACAAATGGAGCTCAGGGGCACTGCAATTCACAAACCTGCAGAGTTATAAATGATAACTCTCGTCCACAAATATATTGAGGGAAGGCAACGAAGAGGATTTGAAAGCAAGGCAGAATTGCAGGAAACAGGTTTCAGGAGGCAGAGTCGACTCGCCTTGAAAGCACATGAAAAGCGGCAAAGCGTTGACAATGATGCCCTTGGCCAAAAGGGGCGTATGCGTTTTTTCCTGAATATATTCAGGAAAAAACGCATACGCCCTTTTTGGCCAACCAGGCAAGCCCGAAAGGCAAATCAGCGCTACAAAGAAGTCTCGCTTGCCATCGGTCAAAAGGGCCATGCTGAAAAAAGTGTAAAAACCAGAAATGCAGGACAGGCCATGGAGACATGGGAGCCTTGCTACGCTGATGGGCGGGCTGTAAATTGCCAGCAGCCACTCTGGAGAAGTGTACGGTGTGTCCTGAAACATGTAATAAGCACAGCTTAGAGAGCATAGGGCACTTCCACTCATGGGCGTATAAATCGGGAAACCTAAAAATCAACAAGACACAGGCACCCCAAAGTTTAGGGCTGCTCTGTTTCCAAGAACCTCCACTTCGGTACACCTTCAATATCCCAGGAAAGCGAAAAATGGATAAAGAAGTTGTGGTACTTAGGCACAATGGAATATCACTCAGCCATGAAATCAATGTCATAAGGCTAGTAGCAGCAGGATGAGTGGATTTAGGTACGATGACTCTCAGTGAAATAAGTCACAGAGAAAAAGACACTTATCCTAAGATATCACTTATAGAGGGAATGTCAAAATCGCTACACTTGAACTGAATTACAAAACAGAACAGAGTCACACATTTAGAAAACACACTATGGCTGCTTAACGGGAAAGGTGAGGTGGGGTGATGCATAAAACAAGGGTTTGAAATTAGCTCAGATACCGTTCCACAAGCCAAATATGTAATAGACAAGACCTACTCCCTGCTCAGTGAACTGGACTCAACAGCCCCTATTCACCGCCCAAGAATATATCTGACGAGTAAGAGTCTTAAAACCTATGTATTGATCTCTCTCTGGAAGTGCATCAAGAGGGTGTAAAGCGGCATAAACACAGCAGTGAAAAGCAGCTAAACCCCATTATAAAAATAGATTACTTAAAAAAAACCCCATAAAACAAAGACAGTGAAAGAGAGAGAAATTCTTACAAAATCCGTTCAGGGGCTCTGATGCAACCTGGATTGACCATATCTAGACCCACAGCTGGATGAGACATGAGGCTGGACACTCTTGGGGCTGAGAGGATTGGTGAGCTTGGGTGAGCAAACGCAGACCCTTTAAAGTCCTACTGCGTGGTACCCATGCCGTGGGTCCCAAATCTCCAGGTTCAAGGGCATCTTCCTACATCGAAAACATGCGTGGGAAACCCAGAAGATGGTACACCGTGTGATCGGGAAAGGGTTCTCAAACGCACCTCATTTCTCCTCTCCTTGTGCTCGGGTTCGCCATTCCAGCCGCTCTACTAACAATCTCCCTACTTGGAGAATCTGCACCTTTAACCTCCTGTTTCGGACAGGTCGCAATTTGGCCTGAGGATGAACGGGAAGACGGGGAACCAATGAGAGACTAGCTCTAGGTGTTGGGACAGGCACAGGTCACTCTATTTTCCCATCAGGAAGAAGAATGAACCACAGGCTCAGCCTGCCCCCCGGAACCAGAATACGGCCTGAAGCAATCCTGCGCTTTGGCGGCCAGCTCCCAAAAAAGCGAGTTGACAAATGGAGCTCAAGGGCACTGCAATTCACAAACCTGCAGAGTTATAAATGATAACTCTCGTCCACAAATATATTGAGGGAAGGCAACGAAGAGGATTTGAAAGCAAGGCAGAATTGCAGGAAACAGGTTTCAGGAGGCAGACTCGACTCGCCTTGAAAGCACATGAAAAGCGGCAAAGCGTTGACAATGATGCCCTTGGCCAAAAGGGGCGTATGCGTTTTTTCCTGAATATATTCAGGAAAAAACGCATACGCCCCTTTTGGCCAACCAGGCAAGCCCGAAAGGCAAATCAGCGCTACAAAGAAGTCTCGCTTGCCATCGGTCAAAAGGGCCATGCTGAAAAAAGTGTAAAAACCAGAAATGCAGGACAGGCCATGGAGACATGGGAGCCTTGCTACGCTGATGGGCGGGCTGTAAATTGCCAGCAGCCACTCTGGAGAAGTGTACGGTGTGTCCTGAAACATGTAATAAGCACAGCTTAGAGAGCATAGGGCACTTCCACTCATGGGCGTATAAATCGGGAAACCTAAAAATCAACAAGACACAGGCACCCCAAAGTTTAGGGCTGCTCTGTTTCCAAGAACCTCCACTTCGGTACACCTTCAATATCCCAGGAAAGCGAAAAATGGATAAAGAAGTTGTGGTACTTAGGCACAATGGAATATCACTCAGCCATGAAATCAATGTCATAAGGCTAGTAGCAGCAGGATGAGTGGATTTAGGTACGATGACTCTCAGTGAAATAAGTCACAGAGAAAAAGACACTTATCCTAAGATATCACTTATAGAGGGAATGTCAAAATCGCTACACTTGAACTGAATTACAAAACAGAACAGAGTCACACATTTAGAAAACACACTATGGCTGCTTAACGGGAAAGGTGAGGTGGGGTGATGCATAAAACAAGGGTTTGAAATTAGCTCAGATACCGTTCCACAAGCCAAATATGTAATAGACAAGACCTACTCCCTGCTCAGTGAACTGGACTCAACAGCCCCTATTCACCGCCCAAGAATATATCTGACGAGTAAGAGTCTTAAAACCTATGTATTGATCTCTCTCTGGAAGTGCATCAAGAGGGTGTAAAGCGGCATAAACACAGCAGTGAAAAGCAGCTAAACCCCATTATAAAAATAGATTACTTAAAAAAAAACCCATAAAACAAAGACAGTGAAAGAGAGAGAAATTCTTACAAAATCCGTTCAGGGGCTCTGATGCAACCTGGATTGACCATATCTAGACCCACAGCTGGATGAGACATGAGGCTGGACACTCTTGGGGCTGAGAGGATTGGTGAGCTTGGGTGAGCAAACGCAGACCCTTTAAAGTCCTACTGCGTGGTACCCATGCCGTGGGTCCCAAATCTCCAGGTTCAAGGGCATCTTCCTACATCGAAAACATGCGTGGGAAACCCAGAAGATGGTACACCGTGTGATCGGGAAAGGGTTCTCAAACGCACCTCATTTCTCCTCTCCTTGTGCTCGGGTTCGCCATTCCAGCCGCTCTACTAACAATCTCCCTACTTGGAGAATCTGCACCTTTAACCTCCTGTTTCGGACAGGTCGCAATTTGGCCTGAGGATGAACGGGAAGACGGGGAACCAATGAGAGACTAGCTCTAGGTGTTGGGACAGGCACAGGTCACTCTATTTTCCCATCAGGAAGAAGAATGAACCACAGGCTCAGCCTGCCCCCCGGAACCAGAATACGGCCTGAAGCAATCCTGCGCTTTGGCGGCCAGCTCCCAAAAAAGCGAGTTGACAAATGGAGCTCAGGGGCACTGCAATTCACAAACCTGCAGAGTTATAAATGATAACTCTCGTCCACAAATATATTGAGGGAAGGCAACGAAGAGGATTTGAAAGCAAGGCAGAATTGCAGGAAACAGGTTTCAGGAGGCAGACTCGACTCGCCTTGAAAGCACATGAAAAGCGGCAAAGCGTTGACAATGATGCCCTTGGCCAAAAGGGGCGTATGCGTTTTTTCCTGAATATATTCAGGAAAAAACGCATACGCCCCTTTTGGCCAACCAGGCAAGCCCGAAAGGCAAATCAGCGCTACAAAGAAGTCTCGCTTGCCATCGGTCAAAAGGGCCATGCTGAAAAAAGTGTAAAAACCAGAAATGCAGGACAGGCCATGGAGACATGGGAGCCTTGCTACGCTGATGGGCGGGCTGTAAATTGCCAGCAGCCACTCTGGAGAAGTGTACGGTGTGTCCTGAAACATGTAATAAGCACAGCTTAGAGAGCATAGGGCACTTCCACTCATGGGCGTATAAATCGGGAAACCTAAAAATCAACAAGACACAGGCACCCCAAAGTTTAGGGCTGCTCTGTTTCCAAGAACCTCCACTTCGGTACACCTTCAATATCCCAGGAAAGCGAAAAATGGATAAAGAAGTTGTGGTACTTAGGCACAATGGAATATCACTCAGCCATGAAATCAATGTCATAAGGCTAGTAGCAGCAGGATGAGTGGATTTAGGTACGATGACTCTCAGTGAAATAAGTCACAGAGAAAAAGACACTTATCCTAAGATATCACTTATAGAGGGAATGTCAAAATCGCTACACTTGAACTGAATTACAAAACAGAACAGAGTCACACATTTAGAAAACACACTATGGCTGCTTAACGGGAAAGGTGAGGTGGGGTGATGCATAAAACAAGGGTTTGAAATTAGCTCAGATACCGTTCCACAAGCCAAATATGTAATAGACAAGACCTACTCCCTGCTCAGTGAACTGGACTCAACAGCCCCTATTCACCGCCCAAGAATATATCTGACGAGTAAGAGTCTTAAAACCTAGGTATTGATCTCTCTCTGGAAGTGCATCAAGAGGGTGTAAAGCGGCATAAACACAGCAGTGAAAAGCAGCTAAACCCCATTATAAAAATAGATTACTTAAAAAAAACCCCATAAAACAAAGACAGTGAAAGAGAGAGAAATTCTTACAAAATCCGTTCAGGGGCTCTGATGCAACCTGGATTGACCATATCTAGACCCACAGCTGGATGAGACATGAGGCTGGACACTCTTGGGGCTGAGAGGATTGGTGAGCTTGGGTGAGCAAACGCAGACCCTTTAAAGTCCTACTGCGTGGTACCCATGCCGTGGGTCCCAAATCTCCAGGTTCAAGGGCATCTTCCTACATCGAAAACATGCGTGGGAAACCCAGAAGATGGTACACCGTGTGATCGGGAAAGGGTTCTCAAACGCACCTCATTTCTCCTCTCCTTGTGCTCGGGTTCGCCATTCCAGCCGCTCTACTAACAATCTCCCTACTTGGAGAATCTGCACCTTTAACCTCCTGTTTCGGACAGGTCGCAATTTGGCCTGAGGATGAACGGGAAGACGGGGAACCAATGAGAGACTAGCTCTAGGTGTTGGGACAGGCACAGGTCACTCTATTTTCCCATCAGGAAGAAGAATGAACCACAGGCTCAGCCTGCCCCCCGGAACCAGAATACGGCCTGAAGCAATCCTGCGCTTTGGCGGCCAGCTCCCAAAAAAGCGAGTTGACAAATGGAGCTCAGGGGCACTGCAATTCACAAACCTGCAGAGTTATAAATGATAACTCTCGTCCACAAATATATTGAGGGAAGGCAACGAAGAGGATTTGAAAGCAAGGCAGAATTGCAGGAAACAGGTTTCAGGAGGCAGAGTCGACTCGCCTTGAAAGCACATGAAAAGCGGCAAAGCGTTGACAATGATGCCCTTGGCCAAAAGGGGCGTATGCGTTTTTTCCTGAATATATTCAGGAAAAAACGCATACGCCCCTTTTGGCCAACCAGGCAAGCCCGAAAGGCAAATCAGCGCTACAAAGAAGTCTCGCTTGCCATCGGTCAAAAGGGCCATGCTGAAAAAAGTGTAAAAACCAGAAATGCAGGACAGGCCATGGAGACATGGGAGCCTTGCTACGCTGATGGGCGGGCTGTAAATTGCCAGCAGCCACTCTGGAGAAGTGTACGGTGTGTCCTGAAACATGTAATAAGCACAGCTTAGAGAGCATAGGGCACTTCCACTCATGGGCGTATAAATCGGGAAACCTAAAAATCAACAAGACACAGGCACCCCAAAGTTTAGGGCTGCTCTGTTTCCAAGAACCTCCACTTCGGTACACCTTCAATATCCCAGGAAAGCGAAAAATGGATAAAGAAGTTGTGGTACTTAGGCACAATGGAATATCACTCAGCCATGAAATCAATGTCATAAGGCTAGTAGCAGCAGGATGAGTGGATTTAGGTACGATGACTCTCAGTGAAATAAGTCACAGAGAAAAAGACACTTATCCTAAGATATCACTTATAGAGGGAATGTCAAAATCGCTACACTTGAACTGAATTACAAAACAGAACAGAGTCACACATTTAGAAAACACACTATGGCTGCTTAACGGGAAAGGTGAGGTGGGGTGATGCATAAAACAAGGGTTTGAAATTAGCTCAGATACCGTTCCACAAGCCAAATATGTAATAGACAAGACCTACTCCCTGCTCAGTGAACTGGACTCAACAGCCCCTATTCACCGCCCAAGAATATATCTGACGAGTAAGAGTCTTAAAACCTAGGTATTGATCTCTCTCTGGAAGTGCATCAAGAGGGTGTAAAGCGGCATAAACACAGCAGTGAAAAGCAGCTAAACCCCATTATAAAAATAGATTACTTAAAAAAAACCCCATAAAACAAAGACAGTGAAAGAGAGAGAAATTCTTACAAAATCCGTTCAGGGGCTCTGATGCAACCTGGATTGACCATATCTAGACCCACAGCTGGATGAGACATGAGGCTGGACACTCTTGGGGCTGAGAGGATTGGTGAGCTTGGGTGAGCAAACGCAGACCCTTTAAAGTCCTACTGCGTGGTACCCATGCCGTGGGTCCCAAATCTCCAGGTTCAAGGGCATCTTCCTACATCGAAAACATGCGTGGGAAACCCAGAAGATGGTACACCGTGTGATCGGGAAAGGGTTCTCAAACGCACCTCATTTCTCCTCTCCTTGTGCTCGGGTTCGCCATTCCAGCCGCTCTACTAACAATCTCCCTACTTGGAGAATCTGCACCTTTAACCTCCTGTTTCGGACAGGTCGCAATTTGGCCTGAGGATGAACGGGAAGACGGGGAACCAATGAGAGACTAGCTCTAGGTGTTGGGACAGGCACAGGTCACTCTATTTTCCCATCAGGAAGAAGAATGAACCACAGGCTCAGCCTGCCCCCCGGAACCAGAATACGGCCTGAAGCAATCCTGCGCTTTGGCGGCCAGCTCCCAAAAAAGCGAGTTGACAAATGGAGCTCAGGGGCACTGCAATTCACAAACCTGCAGAGTTATAAATGATAACTCTCGTCCACAAATATATTGAGGGAAGGCAACGAAGAGGATTTGAAAGCAAGGCAGAATTGCAGGAAACAGGTTTCAGGAGGCAGAGTCGACTCGCCTTGAAAGCACATGAAAAGCGGCAAAGCGTTGACAATGATGCCCTTGGCCAAAAGGGGCGTATGCGTTTTTTCCTGAATATATTCAGGAAAAAACGCATACGCCCCTTTTGGCCAACCAGGCAAGCCCGAAAGGCAAATCAGCGCTACAAAGAAGTCTCGCTTGCCATCGGTCAAAAGGGCCATGCTGAAAAAAGTGTAAAAACCAGAAATGCAGGACAGGCCATGGAGACATGGGAGCCTTGCTACGCTGATGGGCGGGCTGTAAATTGCCAGCAGCCACTCTGGAGAAGTGTACGGTGTGTCCTGAAACATGTAATAAGCACAGCTTAGAGAGCATAGGGCACTTCCACTCATGGGCGTATAAATCGGGAAACCTAAAAATCAACAAGACACAGGCACCCCAAAGTTTAGGGCTGCTCTGTTTCCAAGAACCTCCACTTCGGTACACCTTCAATATCCCAGGAAAGCGAAAAATGGATAAAGAAGTTGTGGTACTTAGGCACAATGGAATATCACTCAGCCATGAAATCAATGTCATAAGGCTAGTAGCAGCAGGATGAGTGGATTTAGGTACGATGACTCTCAGTGAAATAAGTCACAGAGAAAAAGACACTTATCCTAAGATATCACTTATAGAGGGAATGTCAAAATCGCTACACTTGAACTGAATTACAAAACAGAACAGAGTCACACATTTAGAAAACACACTATGGCTGCTTAACGGGAAAGGTGAGGTGGGGTGATGCATAAAACAAGGGTTTGAAATTAGCTCAGATACCGTTCCACAAGCCAAATATGTAATAGACAAGACCTACTCCCTGCTCAGTGAACTGGACTCAACAGCCCCTATTCACCGCCCAAGAATATATCTGACGAGTAAGAGTCTTAAAACCTAGGTATTGATCTCTCTCTGGAAGTGCATCAAGAGGGTGTAAAGCGGCATAAACACAGCAGTGAAAAGCAGCTAAACCCCATTATAAAAATAGATTACTTAAAAAAAACCCCATAAAACAAAGACAGTGAAAGAGAGAGAAATTCTTACAAAATCCGTTCAGGGGCTCTGATGCAACCTGGATTGACCATATCTAGACCCACAGCTGGATGAGACATGAGGCTGGACACTCTTGGGGCTGAGAGGATTGGTGAGCTTGGGTGAGCAAACGCAGACCCTTTAAAGTCCTACTGCGTGGTACCCATGCCGTGGGTCCCAAATCTCCAGGTTCAAGGGCATCTTCCTACATCGAAAACATGCGTGGGAAACCCAGAAGATGGTACACCGTGTGATCGGGAAAGGGTTCTCAAACGCACCTCATTTCTCCTCTCCTTGTGCTCGGGTTCGCCATTCCAGCCGCTCTACTAACAATCTCCCTACTTGGAGAATCTGCACCTTTAACCTCCTGTTTCGGAGAGGTCGCAATTTGGCCTGAGGATGAACGGGAAGACGGGGAACCAATGAGAGACTAGCTCTAGGTGTTGGGACAGGCACAGGTCACTCTATTTTCCCATCAGGAAGAAGAATGAACCACAGGCTCAGCCTGCCCCCCGGAACCAGAATACGGCCTGAAGCAATCCTGCGCTTTGGCGGCCAGCTCCCAAAAAAGCGAGTTGACAAATGGAGCTCAGGGGCACTGCAATTCACAAACCTGCAGAGTTATAAATGATAACTCTCGTCCACAAATATATTGAGGGAAGGCAACGAAGAGGATTTGAAAGCAAGGCAGAATTGCAGGAAACAGGTTTCAGGAGGCAGACTCGACTCGCCTTGAAAGCACATGAAAAGCGGCAAAGCGTTGACAATGATGCCCTTGGCCAAAAGGGGCGTATGCGTTTTTTCCTGAATATATTCAGGAAAAAACGCATACGCCCCTTTTGGCCAACCAGGCAAGCCCGAAAGGCAAATCAGCGCTACAAAGAAGTCTCGCTTGCCATCGGTCAAAAGGGCCATGCTGAAAAAAGTGTAAAAACCAGAAATGCAGGACAGGCCATGGAGACATGGGAGCCTTGCTACGCTGATGGGCGGGCTGTAAATTGCCAGCAGCCACTCTGGAGAAGTGTACGGTGTGTCCTGAAACATGTAATAAGCACAGCTTAGAGAGCATAGGGCACTTCCACTCATGGGCGTATAAATCGGGAAACCTAAAAATCAACAAGACACAGGCACCCCAAAGTTTAGGGCTGCTCTGTTTCCAAGAACCTCCACTTCGGTACACCTTCAATATCCCAGGAAAGCGAAAAATGGATAAAGAAGTTGTGGTACTTAGGCACAATGGAATATCACTCAGCCATGAAATCAATGTCATAAGGCTAGTAGCAGCAGGATGAGTGGATTTAGGTACGATGACTCTCAGTGAAATAAGTCACAGAGAAAAAGACACTTATCCTAAGATATCACTTATAGAGGGAATGTCAAAATCGCTACACTTGAACTGAATTACAAAACAGAACAGAGTCACACATTTAGAAAACACACTATGGCTGCTTAACGGGAAAGGTGAGGTGGGGTGATGCATAAAACAAGGGTTTGAAATTAGCTCAGATACCGTTCCACAAGCCAAATATGTAATAGACAAGACCTACTCCCTGCTCAGTGAACTGGACTCAACAGCCCCTATTCACCGCCCAAGAATATATCTGACGAGTAAGAGTCTTAAAACCTAGGTATTGATCTCTCTCTGGAAGTGCATCAAGAGGGTGTAAAGCGGCATAAACACAGCAGTGAAAAGCAGCTAAACCCCATTATAAAAATAGATTACTTAAAAAAAACCCCATAAAACAAAGACAGTGAAAGAGAGAGAAATTCTTACAAAATCCGTTCAGGGGCTCTGATGCAACCTGGATTGACCATATCTAGACCCACAGCTGGATGAGACATGAGGCTGGACACTCTTGGGGCTGAGAGGATTGGTGAGCTTGGGTGAGCAAACGCAGACCCTTTAAAGTCCTACTGCGTGGTACCCATGCCGTGGGTCCCAAATCTCCAGGTTCAAGGGCATCTTCCTACATCGAAAACATGCGTGGGAAACCCAGAAGATGGTACACCGTGTGATCGGGAAAGGGTTCTCAAACGCACCTCATTTCTCCTCTCCTTGTGCTCGGGTTCGCCATTCCAGCCGCTCTACTAACAATCTCCCTACTTGGAGAATCTGCACCTTTAACCTCCTGTTTCGGACAGGTCGCAATTTGGCCTGAGGATGAACGGGAAGACGGGGAACCAATGAGAGACTAGCTCTAGGTGTTGGGACAGGCACAGGTCACTCTATTTTCCCATCAGGAAGAAGAATGAACCACAGGCTCAGCCTGCCCCCCGGAACCAGAATACGGCCTGAAGCAATCCTGCGCTTTGGCGGCCAGCTCCCAAAAAAGCGAGTTGACAAATGGAGCTCAGGGGCACTGCAATTCACAAACCTGCAGAGTTATAAATGATAACTCTCGTCCACAAATATATTGAGGGAAGGCAACGAAGAGGATTTGAAAGCAAGGCAGAATTGCAGGAAACAGGTTTCAGGAGGCAGAGTCGACTCGCCTTGAAAGCACATGAAAAGCGGCAAAGCGTTGACAATGATGCCCTTGGCCAAAAGGGGCGTATGCGTTTTTTCCTGAATATATTCAGGAAAAAACGCATACGCCCCTTTTGGCCAACCAGGCAAGCCCGAAAGGCAAATCAGCGCTACAAAGAAGTCTCGCTTGCCATCGGTCAAAAGGGCCATGCTGAAAAAAGTGTAAAAACCAGAAATGCAGGACAGGCCATGGAGACATGGGAGCCTTGCTACGCTGATGGGCGGGCTGTAAATTGCCAGCAGCCACTCTGGAGAAGTGTACGGTGTGTCCTGAAACATGTAATAAGCACAGCTTAGAGAGCATAGGGCACTTCCACTCATGGGCGTATAAATCGGGAAACCTAAAAATCAACAAGACACAGGCACCCCAAAGTTTAGGGCTGCTCTGTTTCCAAGAACCTCCACTTCGGTACACCTTCAATATCCCAGGAAAGCGAAAAATGGATAAAGAAGTTGTGGTACTTAGGCACAATGGAATATCACTCAGCCATGAAATCAATGTCATAAGGCTAGTAGCAGCAGGATGAGTGGATTTAGGTACGATGACTCTCAGTGAAATAAGTCACAGAGAAAAAGACACTTATCCTAAGATATCACTTATAGAGGGAATGTCAAAATCGCTACACTTGAACTGAATTACAAAACAGAACAGAGTCACACATTTAGAAAACACACTATGGCTGCTTAACGGGAAAGGTGAGGTGGGGTGATGCATAAAACAAGGGTTTGAAATTAGCTCAGATACCGTTCCACAAGCCAAATATGTAATAGACAAGACCTACTCCCTGCTCAGTGAACTGGACTCAACAGCCCCTATTCACCGCCCAAGAATATATCTGACGAGTAAGAGTCTTAAAACCTATGTATTGATCTCTCTCTGGAAGTGCATCAAGAGGGTGTAAAGCGGCATAAACACAGCAGTGAAAAGCAGCTAAACCCCATTATAAAAATAGATTACTTAAAAAAAACCCCATAAAACAAAGACAGTGAAAGAGAGAGAAATTCTTACAAAATCCGTTCAGGGGCTCTGATGCAACCTGGATTGACCATATCTAGACCCACAGCTGGATGAGACATGAGGCTGGACACTCTTGGGGCTGAGAGGATTGGTGAGCTTGGGTGAGCAAACGCAGACCCTTTAAAGTCCTACTGCGTGGTACCCATGCCGTGGGTCCCAAATCTCCAGGTTCAAGGGCATCTTCCTACATCGAAAACATGCGTGGGAAACCCAGAAGATGGTACACCGTGTGATCGGGAAAGGGTTCTCAAACGCACCTCATTTCTCCTCTCCTTGTGCTCGGGTTCGCCATTCCAGCCGCTCTACTAACAATCTCCCTACTTGGAGAATCTGCACCTTTAACCTCCTGTTTCGGACAGGTCGCAATTTGGCCTGAGGATGAACGGGAAGACGGGGAACCAATGAGAGACTAGCTCTAGGTGTTGGGACAGGCACAGGTCACTCTATTTTCCCATCAGGAAGAAGAATGAACCACAGGCTCAGCCTGCCCCCCGGAACCAGAATACGGCCTGAAGCAATCCTGCGCTTTGGCGGCCAGCTCCCAAAAAAGCGAGTTGACAAATGGAGCTCAGGGGCACTGCAATTCACAAACCTGCAGAGTTATAAATGATAACTCTCGTCCACAAATATATTGAGGGAAGGCAACGAAGAGGATTTGAAAGCAAGGCAGAATTGCAGGAAACAGGTTTCAGGAGGCAGAGTCGACTCGCCTTGAAAGCACATGAAAAGCGGCAAAGCGTTGACAATGATGCCCTTGGCCAAAAGGGGCGTATGCGTTTTTTCCTGAATATATTCAGGAAAAAACGCATACGCCCCTTTTGGCCAACCAGGCAAGCCCGAAAGGCAAATCAGCGCTACAAAGAAGTCTCGCTTGCCATCGGTCAAAAGGGCCATGCTGAAAAAAGTGTAAAAACCAGAAATGCAGGACAGGCCATGGAGACATGGGAGCCTAGCTACGCTGATGGGCGGGCTGTAAATTGCCAGCAGCCACTCTGGAGAAGTGTACGGTGTGTCCTGAAACATGTAATAAGCACAGCTTAGAGAGCATAGGGCACTTCCACTCATGGGCGTATAAATCGGGAAACCTAAAAATCAACAAGACACAGGCACCCCAAAGTTTAGGGCTGCTCTGTTTCCAAGAACCTCCACTTCGGTACACCTTCAATATCCCAGGAAAGCGAAAAATGGATAAAGAAGTTGTGGTACTTAGGCACAATGGAATATCACTCAGCCATGAAATCAATGTCATAAGGCTAGTAGCAGCAGGATGAGTGGATTTAGGTACGATGACTCTCAGTGAAATAAGTCACAGAGAAAAAGACACTTATCCTAAGATATCACTTATAGAGGGAATGTCAAAATCGCTACACTTGAACTGAATTACAAAACAGAACAGAGTCACACATTTAGAAAACACACTATGGCTGCTTAACGGGAAAGGTGAGGTGGGGTGATGCATAAAACAAGGGTTTGAAATTAGCTCAGATACCGTTCCACAAGCCAAATATGTAATAGACAAGACCTACTCCCTGCTCAGTGAACTGGACTCAACAGCCCCTATTCACCGCCCAAGAATATATCTGACGAGTAAGAGTCTTAAAACCTAGGTATTGATCTCTCTCTGGAAGTGCATCAAGAGGGTGTAAAGCGGCATAAACACAGCAGTGAAAAGCAGCTAAACCCCATTATAAAAATAGATTACTTAAAAAAAACCCCATAAAACAAAGACAGTGAAAGAGAGAGAAATTCTTACAAAATCCGTTCAGGGGCTCTGATGCAACCTGGATTGACCATATCTAGACCCACAGCTGGATGAGACATGAGGCTGGACACTCTTGGGGCTGAGAGGATTGGTGAGCTTGGGTGAGCAAACGCAGACCCTTTAAAGTCCTACTGCGTGGTACCCATGCCGTGGGTCCCAAATCTCCAGGTTCAAGGGCATCTTCCTACATCGAAAACATGCGTGGGAAACCCAGAAGATGGTACACCGTGTGATCGGGAAAGGGTTCTCAAACGCACCTCATTTCTCCTCTCCTTGTGCTCGGGTTCGCCATTCCAGCCGCTCTACTAACAATCTCCCTACTTGGAGAATCTGCACCTTTAACCTCCTGTTTCGGACAGGTCGCAATTTGGCCTGAGGATGAACGGGAAGACGGGGAACCAATGAGAGACTAGCTCTAGGTGTTGGGACAGGCACAGGTCACTCTATTTTCCCATCAGGAAGAAGAATGAACCACAGGCTCAGCCTGCCCCCCGGAACCAGAATACGGCCTGAAGCAATCCTGCGCTTTGGCGGCCAGCTCCCAAAAAAGCGAGTTGACAAATGGAGCTCAGGGGCACTGCAATTCACAAACCTGCAGAGTTATAAATGATAACTCTCGTCCACAAATATATTGAGGGAAGGCAACGAAGAGGATTTGAAAGCAAGGCAGAATTGCAGGAAACAGGTTTCAGGAGGCAGACTCGACTCGCCTTGAAAGCACATGAAAAGCGGCAAAGCGTTGACAATGATGCCCTTGGCCAAAAGGGGCGTATGCGTTTTTTCCTGAATATATTCAGGAAAAAACGCATACGCCCCTTTTGGCCAACCAGGCAAGCCCGAAAGGCAAATCAGCGCTACAAAGAAGTCTCGCTTGCCATCGGTCAAAAGGGCCATGCTGAAAAAAGTGTAAAAACCAGAAATGCAGGACAGGCCATGGAGACATGGGAGCCTTGCTACGCTGATGGGCGGGCTGTAAATTGCCAGCAGCCACTCTGGAGAAGTGTACGGTGTGTCCTGAAACATGTAATAAGCACAGCTTAGAGAGCATAGGGCACTTCCACTCATGGGCGTATAAATCGGGAAACCTAAAAATCAACAAGACACAGGCACCCCAAAGTTTAGGGCTGCTCTGTTTCCAAGAACCTCCACTTCGGTACACCTTCAATATCCCAGGAAAGCGAAAAATGGATAAAGAAGTTGTGGTACTTAGGCACAATGGAATATCACTCAGCCATGAAATCAATGTCATAAGGCTAGTAGCAGCAGGATGAGTGGATTTAGGTACGATGACTCTCAGTGAAATAAGTCACAGAGAAAAAGACACTTATCCTAAGATATCACTTATAGAGGGAATGTCAAAATCGCTACACTTGAACTGAATTACAAAACAGAACAGAGTCACACATTTAGAAAACACACTATGGCTGCTTAACGGGAAAGGTGAGGTGGGGTGATGCATAAAACAAGGGTTTGAAATTAGCTCAGATACCGTTCCACAAGCCAAATATGTAATAGACAAGACCTACTCCCTGCTCAGTGAACTGGACTCAACAGCCCCTATTCACCGCCCAAGAATATATCTGACGAGTAAGAGTCTTAAAACCTAGGTATTGATCTCTCTCTGGAAGTGCATCAAGAGGGTGTAAAGCGGCATAAACACAGCAGTGAAAAGCAGCTAAACCCCATTATAAAAATAGATTACTTAAAAAAAACCCCATAAAACAAAGACAGTGAAAGAGAGAGAAATTCTTACAAAATCCGTTCAGGGGCTCTGATGCAACCTGGATTGACCATATCTAGACCCACAGCTGGATGAGACATGAGGCTGGACACTCTTGGGGCTGAGAGGATTGGTGAGCTTGGGTGAGCAAACGCAGACCCTTTAAAGTCCTACTGCGTGGTACCCATGCCGTGGGTCCCAAATCTCCAGGTTCAAGGGCATCTTCCTACATCGAAAACATGCGTGGGAAACCCAGAAGATGGTACACCGTGTGATCGGGAAAGGGTTCTCAAACGCACCTCATTTCTCCTCTCCTTGTGCTCGGGTTCGCCATTCCAGCCGCTCTACTAACAATCTCCCTACTTGGAGAATCTGCACCTTGAACCTCCTGTTTCGGACAGGTCGCAATTTGGCCTGAGGATGAACGGGAAGACGGGGAACCAATGAGAGACTAGCTCTAGGTGTTGGGACAGGCACAGGTCACTCTATTTTCCCATCAGGAAGAAGAATGAACCACAGGCTCAGCCTGCCCCCCGGAACCAGAATACGGCCTGAAGCAATCCTGCGCTTTGGCGGCCAGCTCCCAAAAAAGCGAGTTGACAAATGGAGCTCAGGGGCACTGCAATTCACAAACCTGCAGAGTTATAAATGATAACTCTCGTCCACAAATATATTGAGGGAAGGCAACGAAGAGGATTTGAAAGCAAGGCAGAATTGCAGGAAACAGGTTTCAGGAGGCAGACTCGACTCGCCTTGAAAGCACATGAAAAGCGGCAAAGCGTTGACAATGATGCCCTTGGCCAAAAGGGGCGTATGCGTTTTTTCCTGAATATATTCAGGAAAAAACGCATACGCCCCTTTTGGCCAACCAGGCAAGCCCGAAAGGCAAATCAGCGCTACAAAGAAGTCTCGCTTGCCATCGGTCAAAAGGGCCATGCTGAAAAAAGTGTAAAAACCAGAAATGCAGGACAGGCCATGGAGACATGGGAGCCTTGCTACGCTGATGGGCGGGCTGTAAATTGCCAGCAGCCACTCTGGAGAAGTGTACGGTGTGTCCTGAAACATGTAATAAGCACAGCTTAGAGAGCATAGGGCACTTCCACTCATGGGCGTATAAATCGGGAAACCTAAAAATCAACAAGACACAGGCACCCCAAAGTTTAGGGCTGCTCTGTTTCCAAGAACCTCCACTTCGGTACACCTTCAATATCCCAGGAAAGCGAAAAATGGATAAAGAAGTTGTGGTACTTAGGCACAATGGAATATCACTCAGCCATGAAATCAATGTCATAAGGCTAGTAGCAGCAGGATGAGTGGATTTAGGTACGATGACTCTCAGTGAAATAAGTCACAGAGAAAAAGACACTTATCCTAAGATATCACTTATAGAGGGAATGTCAAAATCGCTACACTTGAACTGAATTACAAAACAGAACAGAGTCACACATTTAGAAAACACACTATGGCTGCTTAACGGGAAAGGTGAGGTGGGGTGATGCATAAAACAAGGGTTTGAAATTAGCTCAGATACCGTTCCACAAGCCAAATATGTAATAGACAAGACCTACTCCCTGCTCAGTGAACTGGACTCAACAGCCCCTATTCACCGCCCAAGAATATATCTGACGAGTAAGAGTCTTGAAACCTATGTATTGATCTCTCTCTGGAAGTGCATCAAGAGGGTGTAAAGCGGCATAAACACAGCAGTGAAAAGCAGCTAAACCCCATTATAAAAATAGATTACTTAAAAAAAACCCCATAAAACAAAGAGAGTGAAAGAGAGAGAAATTCTTACAAAATCCGTTCAGGGGCTCTGATGCAACCTGGATTGACCATATCTAGACCCACAGCTGGATGAGACATGAGGCTGGACACTCTTGGGGCTGAGAGGATTGGTGAGCTTGGGTGAGCAAACGCAGACCCTTTAAAGTCCTACTGCGTGGTACCCATGCCGTGGGTCCCAAATCTCCAGGTTCAAGGGCATCTTCCTACATCGAAAACATGCGTGGGAAACCCAGAAGATGGTACACCGTGTGATCGGGAAAGGGTTCTCAAACGCACCTCATTTCTCCTCTCCTTGTGCTCGGGTTCGCCATTCCAGCCGCTCTACTAACAATCTCCCTACTTGGAGAATCTGCACCTTTAACCTCCTGTTTCGGACAGGTCGCAATTTGGCCTGAGGATGAACGGGAAGACGGGGAACCAATGAGAGACTAGCTCTAGGTGTTGGGACAGGCACAGGTCACTCTATTTTCCCATCAGGAAGAAGAATGAACCACAGGCTCAGCCTGCCCCCCGGAACCAGAATACGGCCTGAAGCAATCCTGCGCTTTGGCGGCCAGCTCCCAAAAAAGCGAGTTGACAAATGGAGCTCAGGGGCACTGCAACTCACAAACCTGCAGAGTTATAAATGATAACTCTCGTCCACAAATATATTGAGGGAAGGCAACGAAGAGGATTTGAAAGCAAGGCAGAATTGCAGGAAACAGGTTTCAGGAGGCAGAGTCGACTCGCCTTGAAAGCACATGAAAAGCGGCAAAGCGTTGACAATGATGCCCTTGGCCAAAAGGGGCGTATGCGTTTTTTCCTGAATATATTCAGGAAAAAACGCATACGCCCCTTTTGGCCAACCAGGCAAGCCCGAAAGGCAAATCAGCGCTACAAAGAAGTCTCGCTTGCCATCGGTCAAAAGGGCCATGCTGAAAAAAGTGTAAAAACCAGAAATGCAGGACAGGCCATGGAGACATGGGAGCCTTGCTACGCTGATGGGCGGGCTGTAAATTGCCAGCAGCCACTCTGGAGAAGTGTACGGTGTGTCCTGAAACATGTAATAAGCACAGCTTAGAGAGCATAGGGCACTTCCACTCATGGGCGTATAAATCGGGAAACCTAAAAATCAACAAGACACAGGCACCCCAAAGTTTAGGGCTGCTCTGTTTCCAAGAACCTCCACTTCGGTACACCTTCAATATCCCAGGAAAGCGAAAAATGGATAAAGAAGTTGTGGTACTTAGGCACAATGGAATATCACTCAGCCATGAAATCAATGTCATAAGGCTAGTAGCAGCAGGATGAGTGGATTTAGGTACGATGACTCTCAGTGAAATAAGTCACAGAGAAAAAGACACTTATCCTAAGATATCACTTATAGAGGGAATGTCAAAATCGCTACACTTGAACTGAATTACAAAACAGAACAGAGTCACACATTTAGAAAACACACTATGGCTGCTTAACGGGAAAGGTGAGGTGGGGTGATGCATAAAACAAGGGTTTGAAATTAGCTCAGATACCGTTCCACAAGCCAAATATGTAATAGACAAGACCTACTCCCTGCTCAGTGAACTGGACTCAACAGCCCCTATTCACCGCCCAAGAATATATCTGACGAGTAAGAGTCTTGAAACCTATGTATTGATCTCTCTCTGGAAGTGCATCAAGAGGGTGTAAAGCGGCATAAACACAGCAGTGAAAAGCAGCTAAACCCCATTATAAAAATAGATTACTTAAAAAAAACCCCATAAAACAAAGAGAGTGAAAGAGAGAGAAATTCTTACAAAATCCGTTCAGGGGCTCTGATGCAACCTGGATTGACCATATCTAGACCCACAGCTGGATGAGACATGAGGCTGGACACTCTTGGGGCTGAGAGGATTGGTGAGCTTGGGTGAGCAAACGCAGACCCTTTAAAGTCCTACTGCGTGGTACCCATGCCGTGGGTCCCAAATCTCCAGGTTCAAGGGCATCTTCCTACATCGAAAACATGCGTGGGAAACCCAGAAGATGGTACACCGTGTGATCGGGAAAGGGTTCTCAAACGCACCTCATTTCTCCTCTCCTTGTGCTCGGGTTCGCCATTCCAGCCGCTCTACTAACAATCTCCCTACTTGGAGAATCTGCACCTTTAACCTCCTGTTTCGGACAGGTCGCAATTTGGCCTGAGGATGAACGGGAAGACGGGGAACCAATGAGAGACTAGCTCTAGGTGTTGGGACAGGCACAGGTCACTCTATTTTCCCATCAGGAAGAAGAATGAACCACAGGCTCAGCCTGCCCCCCGGAACCAGAATACGGCCTGAAGCAATCCTGCGCTTTGGCGGCCAGCTCCCAAAAAAGCGAGTTGACAAATGGAGCTCAGGGGCACTGCAATTCACAAACCTGCAGAGTTATAAATGATAACTCTCGTCCACAAATATATTGAGGGAAGGCAACGAAGAGGATTTGAAAGCAAGGCAGAATTGCAGGAAACAGGTTTCAGGAGGCAGAGTCGACTCGCCTTGAAAGCACATGAAAAGCGGCAAAGCGTTGACAATGATGCCCTTGGCCAAAAGGGGCGTATGCGTTTTTTCCTGAATATATTCAGGAAAAAACGCATACGCCCCTTTTGGCCAACCAGGCAAGCCCGAAAGGCAAATCAGCGCTACAAAGAAGTCTCGCTTGCCATCGGTCAAAAGGGCCATGCTGAAAAAAGTGTAAAAACCAGAAATGCAGGACAGGCCATGGAGACATGGGAGCCTTGCTACGCTGATGGGCGGGCTGTAAATTGCCAGCAGCCACTCTGGAGAAGTGTACGGTGTGTCCTGAAACATGTAATAAGCACAGCTTAGAGAGCATAGGGCACTTCCACTCATGGGCGTATAAATCGGGAAACCTAAAAATCAACAAGACACAGGCACCCCAAAGTTTAGGGCTGCTCTGTTTCCAAGAACCTCCACTTCGGTACACCTTCAATATCCCAGGAAAGCGAAAAATGGATAAAGAAGTTGTGGTACTTAGGCACAATGGAATATCACTCAGCCATGAAATCAATGTCATAAGGCTAGTAGCAGCAGGATGAGTGGATTTAGGTACGATGACTCTCAGTGAAATAAGTCACAGAGAAAAAGACACTTATCCTAAGATATCACTTATAGAGGGAATGTCAAAATCGCTACACTTGAACTGAATTACAAAACAGAACAGAGTCACACATTTAGAAAACACACTATGGCTGCTTAACGGGAAAGGTGAGGTGGGGTGATGCATAAAACAAGGGTTTGAAATTAGCTCAGATACCGTTCCACAAGCCAAATATGTAATAGACAAGACCTACTCCCTGCTCAGTGAACTGGACTCAACAGCCCCTATTCACCGCCCAAGAATATATCTGACGAGTAAGAGTCTTGAAACCTATGTATTGATCTCTCTCTGGAAGTGCATCAAGAGGGTGTAAAGCGGCATAAACACAGCAGTGAAAAGCAGCTAAACCCCATTATAAAAATAGATTACTTAAAAAAAACCCCATAAAACAAAGAGAGTGAAAGAGAGAGAAATTCTTACAAAATCCGTTCAGGGGCTCTGATGCAACCTGGATTGACCATATCTAGACCCACA
Source organism: Eubalaena glacialis (assembly GCF_028564815.1). Classification (NCBI taxonomy): domain Eukaryota; kingdom Metazoa; phylum Chordata; class Mammalia; order Artiodactyla; family Balaenidae; genus Eubalaena; species Eubalaena glacialis. Next base: position 65,545 of record NW_026871481.1, read on the forward strand.
GCTGGATGAGACATGAGGCTGGACACTCTTGGGGCTGAGAGGATTGGTGAGCTTGGGTGAGCAAACGCAGACCCTTTAAAGTCCTACTGCGTGGTACCCATGCCGTGGGTCCCAAATCTCCAGGTTCAAGGGCATCTTCCTACATCGAAAACATGCGTGGGAAACCCAGAAGATGGTACACCGTGTGATCGGGAAAGGGTTCTCAAACGCACCTCATTTCTCCTCTCCTTGTGCTCGGGTTCGCCATTCCAGCCGCTCTACTAACAATCTCCCTACTTGGAGAATCTGCACCTTGAACCTCCTGTTTCGGACAGGTCGCAATTTGGCCTGAGGATGAACGGGAAGACGGGGAACCAATGAGAGACTAGCTCTAGGTGTTGGGACAGGCACAGGTCACTCTATTTTCCCATCAGGAAGAAGAATGAACCACAGGCTCAGCCTGCCCCCCGGAACCAGAATACGGCCTGAAGCAATCCTGCGCTTTGGCGGCCAGCTCCCAAAAAAGCGAGTTGACAAATGGAGCTCAGGGGCACTGCAACTCACAAACCTGCAGAGTTATAAATGATAACTCTCGTCCACAAATATATTGAGGGAAGGCAACGAAGAGGATTTGAAAGCAAGGCAGAATTGCAGGAAACAGGTTTCAGGAGGCAGAGTCGACTCGCCTTGAAAGCACATGAAAAGCGGCAAAGCGTTGACAATGATGCCCTTGGCCAAAAGGGGCGTATGCGTTTTTTCCTGAATATATTCAGGAAAAAACGCATACGCCCCTTTTGGCCAACCAGGCAAGCCCGAAAGGCAAATCAGCGCTACAAAGAAGTCTCGCTTGCCATCGGTCAAAAGGGCCATGCTGAAAAAAGTGTAAAAACCAGAAATGCAGGACAGGCCATGGAGACATGGGAGCCTTGCTACGCTGATGGGCGGGCTGTAAATTGCCAGCAGCCACTCTGGAGAAGTGTACGGTGTGTCCTGAAACATGTAATAAGCACAGCTTAGAGAGCATAGGGCACTTCCACTCATGGGCGTATAAATCGGGAAACCTAAAAATCAACAAGACACAGGCACCCCAAAGTTTAGGGCTGCTCTGTTTCCAAGAACCTCCACTTCGGTACACCTTCAATATCCCAGGAAAGCGAAAAATGGATAAAGAAGTTGTGGTACTTAGGCACAATGGAATATCACTCAGCCATGAAATCAATGTCATAAGGCTAGTAGCAGCAGGATGAGTGGATTTAGGTACGATGACTCTCAGTGAAATAAGTCACAGAGAAAAAGACACTTATCCTAAGATATCACTTATAGAGGGAATGTCAAAATCGCTACACTTGAACTGAATTACAAAACAGAACAGAGTCACACATTTAGAAAACACACTATGGCTGCTTAACGGGAAAGGTGAGGTGGGGTGATGCATAAAACAAGGGTTTGAAATTAGCTCAGATACCGTTCCACAAGCCAAATATGTAATAGACAAGACCTACTCCCTGCTCAGTGAACTGGACTCAACAGCCCCTATTCACCGCCCAAGAATATATCTGACGAGTAAGAGTCTTGAAACCTATGTATTGATCTCTCTCTGGAAGTGCATCAAGAGGGTGTAAAGCGGCATAAACACAGCAGTGAAAAGCAGCTAAACCCCATTATAAAAATAGATTACTTAAAAAAAACCCCATAAAACAAAGACAGTGAAAGAGAGAGAAATTCTTACAAAATCCGTTCAGGGGCTCTGATGCAACCTGGATTGACCATATCTAGACCCACAGCTGGATGAGACATGAGGCTGGACACTCTTGGGGCTGAGAGGATTGGTGAGCTTGGGTGAGCAAACGCAGACCCTTTAAAGTCCTACTGCGTGGTACCCATGCCGTGGGTCCCAAATCTCCAGGTTCAAGGGCATCTTCCTACATCGAAAACATGCGTGGGAAACCCAGAAGATGGTACACCGTGTGATCGGGAAAGGGTTCTCAAACGCACCTCATTTCTCCTCTCCTTGTGCTCGGGTTCGCCATTCCAGCCGCTCTACTAACAATCTCCCTACTTGGAGAATCTGCACCTTTAACCTCCTGTTTCGGACAGGTCGCAATTTGGCCTGAGGATGAACGGGAAGACGGGGAACCAATGAGAGACTAGCTCTAGGTGTTGGGACAGGCACAGGTCACTCTATTTTCCCATCAGGAAGAAGAATGAACCACAGGCTCAGCCTGCCCCCCAGAACCAGAATACGGCCTGAAGCAATCCTGCGCTTTGGCGGCCAGCTCCCAAAAAAGCGAGTTGACAAATGGAGCTCAGGGGCACTGCAACTCACAAACCTGCAGAGTTATAAATGATAACTCTCGTCCACAAATATATTGAGGGAAGGCAACGAAGAGGATTTGAAAGCAAGGCAGAATTGCAGGAAACAGGTTTCAGGAGGCAGAGTCGACTCGCCTTGAAAGCACATGAAAAGCGGCAAAGCGTTGACAATGATGCCCTTGGCCAAAAGGGGCGTATGCGTTTTTTCCTGAATATATTCAGGAAAAAACGCATACGCCCCTTTTGGCCAACCAGGCAAGCCCGAAAGGCAAATCAGCGCTACAAAGAAGTCTCGCTTGCCATCGGTCAAAAGGGCCATGCTGAAAAAAGTGTAAAAACCAGAAATGCAGGACAGGCCATGGAGACATGGGAGCCTTGCTACGCTGATGGGCGGGCTGTAAATTGCCAGCAGCCACTCTGGAGAAGTGTACGGTGTGTCCTGAAACATGTAATAAGCACAGCTTAGAGAGCATAGGGCACTTCCACTCATGGGCGTATAAATCGGGAAACCTAAAAATCAACAAGACACAGGCACCCCAAAGTTTAGGGCTGCTCTGTTTCCAAGAACCTCCACTTCGGTACACCTTCAATATCCCAGGAAAGCGAAAAATGGATAAAGAAGTTGTGGTACTTAGGCACAATGGAATATCACTCAGCCATGAAATCAATGTCATAAGGCTAGTAGCAGCAGGATGAGTGGATTTAGGTACGATGACTCTCAGTGAAATAAGTCACAGAGAAAAAGACACTTATCCTAAGATATCACTTATAGAGGGAATGTCAAAATCGCTACACTTGAACTGAATTACAAAACAGAACAGAGTCACACATTTAGAAAACACACTATGGCTGCTTAACGGGAAAGGTGAGGTGGGGTGATGCATAAAACAAGGGTTTGAAATTAGCTCAGATACCGTTCCACAAGCCAAATATGTAATAGACAAGACCTACTCCCTGCTCAGTGAACTGGACTCAACAGCCCCTATTCACCGCCCAAGAATATATCTGACGAGTAAGAGTCTTGAAACCTAGGTATTGATCTCTCTCTGGAAGTGCATCAAGAGGGTGTAAAGCGGCATAAACACAGCAGTGAAAAGCAGCTAAACCCCATTATAAAAATAGATTACTTAAAAAAAACCCCATAAAACAAAGACAGTGAAAGAGAGAGAAATTCTTACAAAATCCGTTCAGGGGCTCTGATGCAACCTGGATTGACCATATCTAGACCCACAGCTGGATGAGACATGAGGCTGGACACTCTTGGGGCTGAGAGGATTGGTGAGCTTGGGTGAGCAAACGCAGACCCTTTAAAGTCCTACTGCGTGGTACCCATGCCGTGGGTCCCAAATCTCCAGGTTCAAGGGCATCTTCCTACATCGAAAACATGCGTGGGAAACCCAGAAGATGGTACACCGTGTGATCGGGAAAGGGTTCTCAAACGCACCTCATTTCTCCTCTCCTTGTGCTCGGGTTCGCCATTCCAGCCGCTCTACTAACAATCTCCCTACTTGGAGAATCTGCACCTTGAACCTCCTGTTTCGGACAGGTCGCAATTTGGCCTGAGGATGAACGGGAAGACGGGGAACCAATGAGAGACTAGCTCTAGGTGTTGGGACAGGCACAGGTCACTCTATTTTCCCATCAGGAAGAAGAATGAACCACAGGCTCAGCCTGCCCCCCGGAACCAGAATACGGCCTGAAGCAATCCTGCGCTTTGGCGGCCAGCTCCCAAAAAAGCGAGTTGACAAATGGAGCTCAGGGGCACTGCAACTCACAAACCTGCAGAGTTATAAATGATAACTCTCGTCCACAAATATATTGAGGGAAGGCAACGAAGAGGATTTGAAAGCAAGGCAGAATTGCAGGAAACAGGTTTCAGGAGGCAGAGTCGACTCGCCTTGAAAGCACATGAAAAGCGGCAAAGCGTTGACAATGATGCCCTTGGCCAAAAGGGGCGTATGCGTTTTTTCCTGAATATATTCAGGAAAAAACGCATACGCCCCTTTTGGCCAACCAGGCAAGCCCGAAAGGCAAATCAGCGCTACAAAGAAGTCTCGCTTGCCATCGGTCAAAAGGGCCATGCTGAAAAAAGTGTAAAAACCAGAAATGCAGGACAGGCCATGGAGACATGGGAGCCTTGCTACGCTGATGGGCGGGCTGTAAATTGCCAGCAGCCACTCTGGAGAAGTGTACGGTGTGTCCTGAAACATGTAATAAGCACAGCTTAGAGAGCATAGGGCACTTCCACTCATGGGCGTATAAATCGGGAAACCTAAAAATCAACAAGACACAGGCACCCCAAAGTTTAGGGCTGCTCTGTTTCCAAGAACCTCCACTTCGGTACACCTTCAATATCCCAGGAAAGCGAAAAATGGATAAAGAAGTTGTGGTACTTAGGCACAATGGAATATCACTCAGCCATGAAATCAATGTCATAAGGCTAGTAGCAGCAGGATGAGTGGATTTAGGTACGATGACTCTCAGTGAAATAAGTCACAGAGAAAAAGACACTTATCCTAAGATATCACTTATAGAGGGAATGTCAAAATCGCTACACTTGAACTGAATTACAAAACAGAACAGAGTCACACATTTAGAAAACACACTATGGCTGCTTAACGGGAAAGGTGAGGTGGGGTGATGCATAAAACAAGGGTTTGAAATTAGCTCAGATACCGTTCCACAAGCCAAATATGTAATAGACAAGACCTACTCCCTGCTCAGTGAACTGGACTCAACAGCCCCTATTCACCGCCCAAGAATATATCTGACGAGTAAGAGTCTTGAAACCTATGTATTGATCTCTCTCTGGAAGTGCATCAAGAGGGTGTAAAGCGGCATAAACACAGCAGTGAAAAGCAGCTAAACCCCATTATAAAAATAGATTACTTAAAAAAAACCCCATAAAACAAAGACAGTGAAAGAGAGAGAAATTCTTACAAAATCCGTTCAGGGGCTCTGATGCAACCTGGATTGACCATATCTAGACCCACAGCTGGATGAGACATGAGGCTGGACACTCTTGGGGCTGAGAGGATTGGTGAGCTTGGGTGAGCAAACGCAGACCCTTTAAAGTCCTACTGCGTGGTACCCATGCCGTGGGTCCCAAATCTCCAGGTTCAAGGGCATCTTCCTACATCGAAAACATGCGTGGGAAACCCAGAAGATGGTACACCGTGTGATCGGGAAAGGGTTCTCAAACGCACCTCATTTCTCCTCTCCTTGTGCTCGGGTTCGCCATTCCAGCCGCTCTACTAACAATCTCCCTACTTGGAGAATCTGCACCTTTAACCTCCTGTTTCGGACAGGTCGCAATTTGGCCTGAGGATGAACGGGAAGACGGGGAACCAATGAGAGACTAGCTCTAGGTGTTGGGACAGGCACAGGTCACTCTATTTTCCCATCAGGAAGAAGAATGAACCACAGGCTCAGCCTGCCCCCCGGAACCAGAATACGGCCTGAAGCAATCCTGCGCTTTGGCGGCCAGCTCCCAAAAAAGCGAGTTGACAAATGGAGCTCAGGGGCACTGCAACTCACAAACCTGCAGAGTTATAAATGATAACTCTCGTCCACAAATATATTGAGGGAAGGCAACGAAGAGGATTTGAAAGCAAGGCAGAATTGCAGGAAACAGGTTTCAGGAGGCAGAGTCGACTCGCCTTGAAAGCACATGAAAAGCGGCAAAGCGTTGACAATGATGCCCTTGGCCAAAAAGGGCGTATGCGTTTTTTCCTGAATATATTCAGGAAAAAACGCATACGCCCCTTTTGGCCAACCAGGCAAGCCCGAAAGGCAAATCAGCGCTACAAAGAAGTCTCGCTTGCCATCGGTCAAAAGGGCCATGCTGAAAAAAGTGTAAAAACCAGAAATGCAGGACAGGCCATGGAGACATGGGAGCCTTGCTACGCTGATGGGCGGGCTGTAAATTGCCAGCAGCCACTCTGGAGAAGTGTACGGTGTGTCCTGAAACATGTAATAAGCACAGCTTAGAGAGCATAGGGCACTTCCACTCATGGGCGTATAAATCGGGAAACCTAAAAATCAACAAGACACAGGCACCCCAAAGTTTAGGGCTGCTCTGTTTCCAAGAACCTCCACTTCGGTACACCTTCAATATCCCAGGAAAGCGAAAAATGGATAAAGAAGTTGTGGTACTTAGGCACAATGGAATATCACTCAGCCATGAAATCAATGTCATAAGGCTAGTAGCAGCAGGATGAGTGGATTTAGGTACGATGACTCTCAGTGAAATAAGTCACAGAGAAAAAGACACTTATCCTAAGATATCACTTATAGAGGGAATGTCAAAATCGCTACACTTGAACTGAATTACAAAACAGAACAGAGTCACACATTTAGAAAACACACTATGGCTGCTTAACGGGAAAGGTGAGGTGGGGTGATGCATAAAACAAGGGTTTGAAATTAGCTCAGATACCGTTCCACAAGCCAAATATGTAATAGACAAGACCTACTCCCTGCTCAGTGAACTGGACTCAACAGCCCCTATTCACCGCCCAAGAATATATCTGACGAGTAAGAGTCTTAAAACCTAGGTATTGATCTCTCTCTGGAAGTGCATCAAGAGGGTGTAAAGCGGCATAAACACAGCAGTGAAAAGCAGCTAAACCCCATTATAAAAATAGATTACTTAAAAAAAACCCCATAAAACAAAGACAGTGAAAGAGAGAGAAATTCTTACAAAATCCGTTCAGGGGCTCTGATGCAACCTGGATTGACCATATCTAGACCCACAGCTGGATGAGACATGAGGCTGGACACTCTTGGGGCTGAGAGGATTGGTGAGCTTGGGTGAGCAAACGCAGACCCTTTAAAGTCCTACTGCGTGGTACCCATGCCGTGGGTCCCAAATCTCCAGGTTCAAGGGCATCTTCCTACATCGAAAACATGCGTGGGAAACCCAGAAGATGGTACACCGTGTGATCGGGAAAGGGTTCTCAAACGCACCTCATTTCTCCTCTCCTTGTGCTCGGGTTCGCCATTCCAGCCGCTCTACTAACAATCTCCCTACTTGGAGAATCTGCACCTTTAACCTCCTGTTTCGGACAGGTCGCAATTTGGCCTGAGGATGAACGGGAAGACGGGGAACCAATGAGAGACTAGCTCTAGGTGTTGGGACAGGCACAGGTCACTCTATTTTCCCATCAGGAAGAAGAATGAACCACAGGCTCAGCCTGCCCCCCGGAACCAGAATACGGCCTGAAGCAATCCTGCGCTTTGGCGGCCAGCTCCCAAAAAAGCGAGTTGACAAATGGAGCTCAGGGGCACTGCAATTCACAAACCTGCAGAGTTATAAATGATAACTCTCGTCCACAAATATATTGAGGGAAGGCAACGAAGAGGATTTGAAAGCAAGGCAGAATTGCAGGAAACAGGTTTCAGGAGGCAGAGTCGACTCGCCTTGAAAGCACATGAAAAGCGGCAAAGCGTTGACAATGATGCCCTTGGCCAAAAGGGGCGTATGCGTTTTTTCCTGAATATATTCAGGAAAAAACGCATACGCCCCTTTTGGCCAACCAGGCAAGCCCGAAAGGCAAATCAGCGCTACAAAGAAGTCTCGCTTGCCATCGGTCAAAAGGGCCATGCTGAAAAAAGTGTAAAAACCAGAAATGCAGGACAGGCCATGGAGACATGGGAGCCTTGCTACGCTGATGGGCGGGCTGTAAATTGCCAGCAGCCACTCTGGAGAAGTGTACGGTGTGTCCTGAAACATGTAATAAGCACAGCTTAGAGAGCATAGGGCACTTCCACTCATGGGCGTATAAATCGGGAAACCTAAAAATCAACAAGACACAGGCACCCCAAAGTTTAGGGCTGCTCTGTTTCCAAGAACCTCCACTTCGGTACACCTTCAATATCCCAGGAAAGCGAAAAATGGATAAAGAAGTTGTGGTACTTAGGCACAATGGAATATCACTCAGCCATGAAATCAATGTCATAAGGCTAGTAGCAGCAGGATGAGTGGATTTAGGTACGATGACTCTCAGTGAAATAAGTCACAGAGAAAAAGACACTTATCCTAAGATATCACTTATAGAGGGAATGTCAAAATCGCTACACTTGAACTGAATTACAAAACAGAACAGAGTCACACATTTAGAAAACACACTATGGCTGCTTAACGGGAAAGGTGAGGTGGGGTGATGCATAAAACAAGGGTTTGAAATTAGCTCAGATACCGTTCCACAAGCCAAATATGTAATAGACAAGACCTACTCCCTGCTCAGTGAACTGGACTCAACAGCCCCTATTCACCGCCCAAGAATATATCTGACGAGTAAGAGTCTTGAAACCTATGTATTGATCTCTCTCTGGAAGTGCATCAAGAGGGTGTAAAGCGGCATAAACACAGCAGTGAAAAGCAGCTAAACCCCATTATAAAAATAGATTACTTAAAAAAAACCCCATAAAACAAAGAGAGTGAAAGAGAGAGAAATTCTTACAAAATCCGTTCAGGGGCTCTGATGCAACCTGGATTGACCATATCTAGACCCACAGCTGGATGAGACATGAGGCTGGACACTCTTGGGGCTGAGAGGATTGGTGAGCTTGGGTGAGCAAACGCAGACCCTTTAAAGTCCTACTGCGTGGTACCCATGCCGTGGGTCCCAAATCTCCAGGTTCAAGGGCATCTTCCTACATCGAAAACATGCGTGGGAAACCCAGAAGATGGTACACCGTGTGATCGGGAAAGGGTTCTCAAACGCACCTCATTTCTCCTCTCCTTGTGCTCGGGTTCGCCATTCCAGCCGCTCTACTAACAATCTCCCTACTTGGAGAATCTGCACCTTTAACCTCCTGTTTCGGACAGGTCGCAATTTGGCCTGAGGATGAACGGGAAGACGGGGAACCAATGAGAGACTAGCTCTAGGTGTTGGGACAGGCACAGGTCACTCTATTTTCCCATCAGGAAGAAGAATGAACCACAGGCTCAGCCTGCCCCCCGGAACCAGAATACGGCCTGAAGCAATCCTGCGCTTTGGCGGCCAGCTCCCAAAAAAGCGAGTTGACAAATGGAGCTCAGGGGCACTGCAACTCACAAACCTGCAGAGTTATAAATGATAACTCTCGTCCACAAATATATTGAGGGAAGGCAACGAAGAGGATTTGAAAGCAAGGCAGAATTGCAGGAAACAGGTTTCAGGAGGCAGAGTCGACTCGCCTTGAAAGCACATGAAAAGCGGCAAAGCGTTGACAATGATGCCCTTGGCCAAAAGGGGCGTATGCGTTTTTTCCTGAATATATTCAGGAAAAAACGCATACGCCCCTTTTGGCCAACCAGGCAAGCCCGAAAGGCAAATCAGCGCTACAAAGAAGTCTCGCTTGCCATCGGTCAAAAGGGCCATGCTGAAAAAAGTGTAAAAACCAGAAATGCAGGACAGGCCATGGAGACATGGGAGCCTTGCTACGCTGATGGGCGGGCTGTAAATTGCCAGCAGCCACTCTGGAGAAGTGTACGGTGTGTCCTGAAACATGTAATAAGCACAGCTTAGAGAGCATAGGGCACTTCCACTCATGGGCGTATAAATCGGGAAACCTAAAAATCAACAAGACACAGGCACCCCAAAGTTTAGGGCTGCTCTGTTTCCAAGAACCTCCACTTCGGTACACCTTCAATATCCCAGGAAAGCGAAAAATGGATAAAGAAGTTGTGGTACTTAGGCACAATGGAATATCACTCAGCCATGAAATCAATGTCATAAGGCTAGTAGCAGCAGGATGAGTGGATTTAGGTACGATGACTCTCAGTGAAATAAGTCACAGAGAAAAAGACACTTATCCTAAGATATCACTTATAGAGGGAATGTCAAAATCGCTACACTTGAACTGAATTACAAAACAGAACAGAGTCACACATTTAGAAAACACACTATGGCTGCTTAACGGGAAAGGTGAGGTGGGGTGATGCATAAAACAAGGGTTTGAAATTAGCTCAGATACCGTTCCACAAGCCAAATATGTAATAGACAAGACCTACTCCCTGCTCAGTGAACTGGACTCAACAGCCCCTATTCACCGCCCAAGAATATATCTGACGAGTAAGAGTCTTAAAACCTAGGTATTGATCTCTCTCTGGAAGTGCATCAAGAGGGTGTAAAGCGGCATAAACACAGCAGTGAAAAGCAGCTAAACCCCATTATAAAAATAGATTACTTAAAAAAAACCCCATAAAACAAAGACAGTGAAAGAGAGAGAAATTCTTACAAAATCCGTTCAGGGGCTCTGATGCAACCTGGATTGACCATATCTAGACCCACAGCTGGATGAGACATGAGGCTGGACACTCTTGGGGCTGAGAGGATTGGTGAGCTTGGGTGAGCAAACGCAGACCCTTTAAAGTCTTACTGCGTGGTACCCATGCCGTGGGTCCCAAATCTCCAGGTTCAAGGGCATCTTCCTACATCGAAAACATGCGTGGGAAACCCAGAAGATGGTACACCGTGTGATCGGGAAAGGGTTCTCAAACGCACCTCATTTCTCCTCTCCTTGTGCTCGGGTTCGCCATTCCAGCCGCTCTACTAACAATCTCCCTACTTGGAGAATCTGCACCTTGAACCTCCTGTTTCGGACAGGTCGCAATTTGGCCTGAGGATGAACGGGAAGACGGGGAACCAATGAGAGACTAGCTCTAGGTGTTGGGACAGGCACAGGTCACTCTATTTTCCCATCAGGAAGAAGAATGAACCACAGGCTCAGCCTGCCCCCCGGAACCAGAATACGGCCTGAAGCAATCCTGCGCTTTGGCGGCCAGCTCCCAAAAAAGCGAGTTGACAAATGGAGCTCAGGGGCACTGCAATTCACAAACCTGCAGAGTTATAAATGATAACTCTCGTCCACAAATATATTGAGGGAAGGCAACGAAGAGGATTTGAAAGCAAGGCAGAATTGCAGGAAACAGGTTTCAGGAGGCAGACTCGACTCGCCTTGAAAGCACATGAAAAGCGGCAAAGCGTTGACAATGATGCCCTTGGCCAAAAGGGGCGTATGCGTTTTTTCCTGAATATATTCAGGAAAAAACGCATACGCCCCTTTTGGCCAACCAGGCAAGCCCGAAAGGCAAATCAGCGCTACAAAGAAGTCTCGCTTGCCATCGGTCAAAAGGGCCATGCTGAAAAAAGTGTAAAAACCAGAAATGCAGGACAGGCCATGGAGACATGGGAGCCTTGCTACGCTGATGGGCGGGCTGTAAATTGCCAGCAGCCACTCTGGAGAAGTGTACGGTGTGTCCTGAAACATGTAATAAGCACAGCTTAGAGAGCATAGGGCACTTCCACTCATGGGCGTATAAATCGGGAAACCTAAAAATCAACAAGACACAGGCACCCCAAAGTTTAGGGCTGCTCTGTTTCCAAGAACCTCCACTTCGGTACACCTTCAATATCCCAGGAAAGCGAAAAATGGATAAAGAAGTTGTGGTACTTAGGCACAATGGAATATCACTCAGCCATGAAATCAATGTCATAAGGCTAGTAGCAGCAGGATGAGTGGATTTAGGTACGATGACTCTCAGTGAAATAAGTCACAGAGAAAAAGACACTTATCCTAAGATATCACTTATAGAGGGAATGTCAAAATCGCTACACTTGAACTGAATTACAAAACAGAACAGAGTCACACATTTAGAAAACACACTATGGCTGCTTAACGGGAAAGGTGAGGTGGGGTGATGCATAAAACAAGGGTTTGAAATTAGCTCAGATACCGTTCCACAAGCCAAATATGTAATAGACAAGACCTACTCCCTGCTCAGTGAACTGGACTCAACAGCCCCTATTCACCGCCCAAGAATATATCTGACTAGTAAGAGTCTTAAAACCTATGTATTGATCTCTCTCTGGAAGTGCATCAAGAGGGTGTAAAGCGGCATAAACACAGCAGTGAAAAGCAGCTAAACCCCATTATAAAAATAGATTACTTAAAAAAAACCCCATAAAACAAAGACAGTGAAAGAGAGAGAAATTCTTACAAAATCCGTTCAGGGGCTCTGATGCAACCTGGATTGACCATATCTAGACCCACAGCTGGATGAGACATGAGGCTGGACACTCTTGGGGCTGAGAGGATTGGTGAGCTTGGGTGAGCAAACGCAGACCCTTTAAAGTCCTACTGCGTGGTACCCATGCCGTGGGTCCCAAATCTCCAGGTTCAAGGGCATCTTCCTACATCGAAAACATGCGTGGGAAACCCAGAAGATGGTACACCGTGTGATCGGGAAAGGGTTCTCAAACGCACCTCATTTCTCCTCTCCTTGTGCTCGGGTTCGCCATTCCAGCCGCTCTACTAACAATCTCCCTACTTGGAGAATCTGCACCTTTAACCTCCTGTTTCGGACAGGTCGCAATTTGGCCTGAGGATGAACGGGAAGACGGGGAACCAATGAGAGACTAGCTCTAGGTGTTGGGACAGGCACAGGTCACTCTATTTTCCCATCAGGAAGAAGAATGAACCACAGGCTCAGCCTGCCCCCCGGAACCAGAATACGGCCTGAAGCAATCCTGCGCTTTGGCGGCCAGCTCCCAAAAAAGCGAGTTGACAAATGGAGCTCAGGGGCACTGCAATTCACAAACCTGCAGAGTTATAAATGATAACTCTCGTCCACAAATATATTGAGGGAAGGCAACGAAGAGGATTTGAAAGCAAGGCAGAATTGCAGGAAACAGGTTTCAGGAGGCAGAGTCGACTCGCCTTGAAAGCACATGAAAAGCGGCAAAGCGTTGACAATGATGCCCTTGGCCAAAAGGGGCGTATGCGTTTTTTCCTGAATATATTCAGGAAAAAACGCATACGCCCTTTTTGGCCAACCAGGCAAGCCCGAAAGGCAAATCAGCGCTACAAAGAAGTCTCGCTTGCCATCGGTCAAAAGGGCCATGCTGAAAAAAGTGTAAAAACCAGAAATGCAGGACAGGCCATGGAGACATGGGAGCCTTGCTACGCTGATGGGCGGGCTGTAAATTGCCAGCAGCCACTCTGGAGAAGTGTACGGTGTGTCCTGAAACATGTAATAAGCACAGCTTAGAGAGCATAGGGCACTTCCACTCATGGGCGTATAAATCGGGAAACCTAAAAATCAACAAGACACAGGCACCCCAAAGTTTAGGGCTGCTCTGTTTCCAAGAACCTCCACTTCGGTACACCTTCAATATCCCAGGAAAGCGAAAAATGGATAAAGAAGTTGTGGTACTTAGGCACAATGGAATATCACTCAGCCATGAAATCAATGTCATAAGGCTAGTAGCAGCAGGATGAGTGGATTTAGGTACGATGACTCTCAGTGAAATAAGTCACAGAGAAAAAGACACTTATCCTAAGATATCACTTATAGAGGGAATGTCAAAATCGCTACACTTGAACTGAATTACAAAACAGAACAGAGTCACACATTTAGAAAACACACTATGGCTGCTTAACGGGAAAGGTGAGGTGGGGTGATGCATAAAACAAGGGTTTGAAATTAGCTCAGATACCGTTCCACAAGCCAAATATGTAATAGACAAGACCTACTCCCTGCTCAGTGAACTGGACTCAACAGCCCCTATTCACCGCCCAAGAATATATCTGACGAGTAAGAGTCTTAAAACCTAGGTATTGATCTCTCTCTGGAAGTGCATCAAGAGGGTGTAAAGCGGCATAAACACAGCAGTGAAAAGCAGCTAAACCCCATTATAAAAATAGATTACTTAAAAAAAACCCCATAAAACAAAGACAGTGAAAGAGAGAGAAATTCTTACAAAATCCGTTCAGGGGCTCTGATGCAACCTGGATTGACCATATCTAGACCCACAGCTGGATGAGACATGAGGCTGGACACTCTTGGGGCTGAGAGGATTGGTGAGCTTGGGTGAGCAAACGCAGACCCTTTAAAGTCTTACTGCGTGGTACCCATGCCGTGGGTCCCAAATCTCCAGGTTCAAGGGCATCTTCCTACATCGAAAACATGCGTGGGAAACCCAGAAGATGGTACACCGTGTGATCGGGAAAGGGTTCTCAAACGCACCTCATTTCTCCTCTCCTTGTGCTCGGGTTCGCCATTCCAGCCGCTCTACTAACAATCTCCCTACTTGGAGAATCTGCACCTTGAACCTCCTGTTTCGGACAGGTCGCAATTTGGCCTGAGGATGAACGGGAAGACGGGGAACCAATGAGAGACTAGCTCTAGGTGTTGGGACAGGCACAGGTCACTCTATTTTCCCATCAGGAAGAAGAATGAACCACAGGCTCAGCCTGCCCCCCGGAACCAGAATACGGCCTGAAGCAATCCTGCGCTTTGGCGGCCAGCTCCCAAAAAAGCGAGTTGACAAATGGAGCTCAAGGGCACTGCAATTCACAAACCTGCAGAGTTATAAATGATAACTCTCGTCCACAAATATATTGAGGGAAGGCAACGAAGAGGATTTGAAAGCAAGGCAGAATTGCAGGAAACAGGTTTCAGGAGGCAGAGTCGACTCGCCTTGAAAGCACATGAAAAGCGGCAAAGCGTTGACAATGATGCCCTTGGCCAAAAGGGGCGTATGCGTTTTTTCCTGAATATATTCAGGAAAAAACGCATACGCCCCTTTTGGCCAACCAGGCAAGCCCGAAAGGCAAATCAGCGCTACAAAGAAGTCTCGCTTGCCATCGGTCAAAAGGGCCATGCTGAAAAAAGTGTAAAAACCAGAAATGCAGGACAGGCCATGGAGACATGGGAGCCTTGCTACGCTGATGGGCGGGCTGTAAATTGCCAGCAGCCACTCTGGAGAAGTGTACGGTGTGTCCTGAAACATGTAATAAGCACAGCTTAGAGAGCATAGGGCACTTCCACTCATGGGCGTATAAATCGGGAAACCTAAAAATCAACAAGACACAGGCACCCCAAAGTTTAGGGCTGCTCTGTTTCCAAGAACCTCCACTTCGGTACACCTTCAATATCCCAGGAAAGCGAAAAATGGATAAAGAAGTTGTGGTACTTAGGCACAATGGAATATCACTCAGCCATGAAATCAATGTCATAAGGCTAGTAGCAGCAGGATGAGTGGATTTAGGTACGATGACTCTCAGTGAAATAAGTCACAGAGAAAAAGACACTTATCCTAAGATATCACTTATAGAGGGAATGTCAAAATCGCTACACTTGAACTGAATTACAAAACAGAACAGAGTCACACATTTAGAAAACACACTATGGCTGCTTAACGGGAAAGGTGAGGTGGGGTGATGCATAAAACAAGGGTTTGAAATTAGCTCAGATACCGTTCCACAAGCCAAATATGTAATAGACAAGACCTACTCCCTGCTCAGTGAACTGGACTCAACAGCCCCTATTCACCGCCCAAGAATATATCTGACGAGTAAGAGTCTTAAAACCTAGGTATTGATCTCTCTCTGGAAGTGCATCAAGAGGGTGTAAAGCGGCATAAACACAGCAGTGAAAAGCAGCTAAACCCCATTATAAAAATAGATTACTTAAAAAAAACCCCATAAAACAAAGACAGTGAAAGAGAGAGAAATTCTTACAAAATCCGTTCAGGGGCTCTGATGCAACCTGGATTGACCATATCTAGACCCACAGCTGGATGAGACATGAGGCTGGACACTCTTGGGGCTGAGAGGATTGGTGAGCTTGGGTGAGCAAACACAGACCCTTTAAAGTCCTACTGCGTGGTACCCATGCCGTGGGTCCCAAATCTCCAGGTTCAAGGGCATCTTCCTACATCGAAAACATGCGTGGGAAACCCAGAAGATGGTACACCGTGTGATCGGGAAAGGGTTCTCAAACGCACCTCATTTCTCCTCTCCTTGTGCTCGGGTTCGCCATTCCAGCCGCTCTACTAACAATCTCCCTACTTGGAGAATCTGCACCTTTAACCTCCTGTTTCGGACAGGTCGCAATTTGGCCTGAGGATGAACGGGAAGACGGGGAACCAATGAGAGACTAGCTCTAGGTGTTGGGACAGGCACAGGTCACTCTATTTTCCCATCAGGAAGAAGAATGAACCACAGGCTCAGCCTGCCCCCCGGAACCAGAATACGGCCTGAAGCAATCCTGCGCTTTGGCGGCCAGCTCCCAAAAAAGCGAGTTGACAAATGGAGCTCAGGGGCACTGCAATTCACAAACCTGCAGAGTTATAAATGATAACTCTCGTCCACAAATATATTGAGGGAAGGCAACGAAGAGGATTTGAAAGCAAGGCAGAATTGCAGGAAACAGGTTTCAGGAGGCAGAGTCGACTCGCCTTGAAAGCACATGAAAAGCGGCAAAGCGTTGACAATGATGCCCTTGGCCAAAAAGGGCGTATGCGTTTTTTCCTGAATATATTCAGGAAAAAACGCATACGCCCTTTTTGGCCAACCAGGCAAGCCCGAAAGGCAAATCAGCGCTACAAAGAAGTCTCGCTTGCCATCGGTCAAAAGGGCCATGCTGAAAAAAGTGTAAAAACCAGAAATGCAGGACAGGCCATGGAGACATGGGAGCCTTGCTACGCTGATGGGCGGGCAGTAAATTGCCAGCAGCCACTCTGGAGAAGTGTACGGTGTGTCCTGAAACATGTAATAAGCACAGCTTAGAGAGCATAGGGCACTTCCACTCATGGGCGTATAAATCGGGAAACCTAAAAATCAACAAGACACAGGCACCCCAAAGTTTAGGGCTGCTCTGTTTCCAAGAACCTCCACTTCGGTACACCTTCAATATCCCAGGAAAGCGAAAAATGGATAAAGAAGTTGTGGTACTTAGGCACAATGGAATATCACTCAGCCATGAAATCAATGTCATAAGGCTAGTAGCAGCAGGATGAGTGGATTTAGGTACGATGACTCTCAGTGAAATAAGTCACAGAGAAAAAGACACTTATCCTAAGATATCACTTATAGAGGGAATGTCAAAATCGCTACACTTGAACTGAATTACAAAACAGAACAGAGTCACACATTTAGAAAACACACTATGGCTGCTTAACGGGAAAGGTGAGGTGGGGTGATGCATAAAACAAGGGTTTGAAATTAGCTCAGATACCGTTCCACAAGCCAAATATGTAATAGACAAGACCTACTCCCTGCTCAGTGAACTGGACTCAACAGCCCCTATTCACCGCCCAAGAATATATCTGACGAGTAAGAGTCTTAAAACCTAGGTATTGATCTCTCTCTGGAAGTGCATCAAGAGGGTGTAAAGCGGCATAAACACAGCAGTGAAAAGCAGCTAAACCCCATTATAAAAATAGATTACTTAAAAAAAACCCCATAAAACAAAGACAGTGAAAGAGAGAGAAATTCTTACAAAATCCGTTCAGGGGCTCTGATGCAACCTGGATTGACCATATCTAGACCCACAGCTGGATGAGACATGAGGCTGGACACTCTTGGGGCTGAGAGGATTGGTGAGCTTGGGTGAGCAAACGCAGACCCTTTAAAGTCCTACTGCGTGGTACCCATGCCGTGGGTCCCAAATCTCCAGGTTCAAGGGCATCTTCCTACATCGAAAACATGCGTGGGAAACCCAGAAGATGGTACACCGTGTGATCGGGAAAGGGTTCTCAAACGCACCTCATTTCTCCTCTCCTTGTGCTCGGGTTCGCCATTCCAGCCGCTCTACTAACAATCTCCCTACTTGGAGAATCTGCACCTTTAACCTCCTGTTTCGGACAGGTCGCAATTTGGCCTGAGGATGAACGGGAAGACGGGGAACCAATGAGAGACTAGCTCTAGGTGTTGGGACAGGCACAGGTCACTCTATTTTCCCATCAGGAAGAAGAATGAACCACAGGCTCAGCCTGCCCCCCGGAACCAGAATACGGCCTGAAGCAATCCTGCGCTTTGGCGGCCAGCTCCCAAAAAAGCGAGTTGACAAATGGAGCTCAGGGGCACTGCAATTCACAAACCTGCAGAGTTATAAATGATAACTCTCGTCCACAAATATATTGAGGGAAGGCAACGAAGAGGATTTGAAAGCAAGGCAGAATTGCAGGAAACAGGTTTCAGGAGGCAGAGTCGACTCGCCTTGAAAGCACATGAAAAGCGGCAAAGCGTTGACAATGATGCCCTTGGCCAAAAGGGGCGTATGCGTTTTTTCCTGAATATATTCAGGAAAAAACGCATACGCCCCTTTTGGCCAACCAGGCAAGCCCGAAAGGCAAATCAGCGCTACAAAGAAGTCTCGCTTGCCATCGGTCAAAAGGGCCATGCTGAAAAAAGTGTAAAAACCAGAAATGCAGGACAGGCCATGGAGACATGGGAGCCTTGCTACGCTGATGGGCGGGCTGTAAATTGCCAGCAGCCACTCTGGAGAAGTGTACGGTGTGTCCTGAAACATGTAATAAGCACAGCTTAGAGAGCATAGGGCACTTCCACTCATGGGCGTATAAATCGGGAAACCTAAAAATCAACAAGACACAGGCACCCCAAAGTTTAGGGCTGCTCTGTTTCCAAGAACCTCCACTTCGGTACACCTTCAATATCCCAGGAAAGCGAAAAATGGATAAAGAAGTTGTGGTACTTAGGCACAATGGAATATCACTCAGCCATGAAATCAATGTCATAAGGCTAGTAGCAGCAGGATGAGTGGATTTAGGTACGATGACTCTCAGTGAAATAAGTCACAGAGAAAAAGACACTTATCCTAAGATATCACTTATAGAGGGAATGTCAAAATCGCTACACTTGAACTGAATTACAAAACAGAACAGAGTCACACATTTAGAAAACACACTATGGCTGCTTAACGGGAAAGGTGAGGTGGGGTGATGCATAAAACAAGGGTTTGAAATTAGCTCAGATACCGTTCCACAAGCCAAATATGTAATAGACAAGACCTACTCCCTGCTCAGTGAACTGGACTCAACAGCCCCTATTCACCGCCCAAGAATATATCTGACGAGTAAGAGTCTTAAAACCTAGGTATTGATCTCTCTCTGGAAGTGCATCAAGAGGGTGTAAAGCGGCATAAACACAGCAGTGAAAAGCAGCTAAACCCCATTATAAAAATAGATTACTTAAAAAAAACCCCATAAAACAAAGACAGTGAAAGAGAGAGAAATTCTTACAAAATCCGTTCAGGGGCTCTGATGCAACCTGGATTGACCATATCTAGACCCACAGCTGGATGAGACATGAGGCTGGACACTCTTGGGGCTGAGAGGATTGGTGAGCTTGGGTGAGCAAACGCAGACCCTTTAAAGTCCTACTGCGTGGTACCCATGCCGTGGGTCCCAAATCTCCAGGTTCAAGGGCATCTTCCTACATCGAAAACATGCGTGGGAAACCCAGAAGATGGTACACCGTGTGATCGGGAAAGGGTTCTCAAACGCACCTCATTTCTCCTCTCCTTGTGCTCGGGTTCGCCATTCCAGCCGCTCTACTAACAATCTCCCTACTTGGAGAATCTGCACCTTGAACCTCCTGTTTCGGACAGGTCGCAATTTGGCCTGAGGATGAACGGGAAGACGGGGAACCAATGAGAGACTAGCTCTAGGTGTTGGGACAGGCACAGGTCACTCTATTTTCCCATCAGGAAGAAGAATGAACCACAGGCTCAGCCTGCCCCCCGGAACCAGAATACGGCCTGAAGCAATCCTGCGCTTTGGCGGCCAGCTCCCAAAAAAGCGAGTTGACAAATGGAGCTCAAGGGCACTGCAATTCACAAACCTGCAGAGTTATAAATGATAACTCTCGTCCACAAATATATTGAGGGAAGGCAACGAAGAGGATTTGAAAGCAAGGCAGAATTGCAGGAAACAGGTTTCAGGAGGCAGAGTCGACTCGCCTTGAAAGCACATGAAAAGCGGCAAAGCGTTGACAATGATGCCCTTGGCCAAAAGGGGCGTATGCGTTTTTTCCTGAATATATTCAGGAAAAAACGCATACGCCCCTTTTGGCCAACCAGGCAAGCCCGAAAGGCAAATCAGCGCTACAAAGAAGTCTCGCTTGCCATCGGTCAAAAGGGCCATGCTGAAAAAAGTGTAAAAACCAGAAATGCAGGACAGGCCATGGAGACATGGGAGCCTTGCTACGCTGATGGGCGGGCTGTAAATTGCCAGCAGCCACTCTGGAGAAGTGTACGGTGTGTCCTGAAACATGTAATAAGCACAGCTTAGAGAGCATAGGGCACTTCCACTCATGGGCGTATAAATCGGGAAACCTAAAAATCAACAAGACACAGGCACCCCAAAGTTTAGGGCTGCTCTGTTTCCAAGAACCTCCACTTCGGTACACCTTCAATATCCCAGGAAAGCGAAAAATGGATAAAGAAGTTGTGGTACTTAGGCACAATGGAATATCACTCAGCCATGAAATCAATGTCATAAGGCTAGTAGCAGCAGGATGAGTGGATTTAGGTACGATGACTCTCAGTGAAATAAGTCACAGAGAAAAAGACACTTATCCTAAGATATCACTTATAGAGGGAATGTCAAAATCGCTACACTTGAACTGAATTACAAAACAGAACAGAGTCACACATTTAGAAAACACACTATGGCTGCTTAACGGGAAAGGTGAGGTGGGGTGATGCATAAAACAAGGGTTTGAAATTAGCTCAGATACCGTTCCACAAGCCAAATATGTAATAGACAAGACCTACTCCCTGCTCAGTGAACTGGACTCAACAGCCCCTATTCACCGCCCAAGAATATATCTGACGAGTAAGAGTCTTAAAACCTATGTATTGATCTCTCTCTGGAAGTGCATCAAGAGGGTGTAAAGCGGCATAAACACAGCAGTGAAAAGCAGCTAAACCCCATTATAAAAATAGATTACTTAAAAAAAACCCCATAAAACAAAGACAGTGAAAGAGAGAGAAATTCTTACAAAATCCGTTCAGGGGCTCTGATGCAACCTGGATTGACCATATCTAGACCCACAGCTGGATGAGACATGAGGCTGGACACTCTTGGGGCTGAGAGGATTGGTGAGCTTGGGTGAGCAAACGCAGACCCTTTAAAGTCCTACTGCGTGGTACCCATGCCGTGGGTCCCAAATCTCCAGGTTCAAGGGCATCTTCCTACATCGAAAACATGCGTGGGAAACCCAGAAGATGGTACACCGTGTGATCGGGAAAGGGTTCTCAAACGCACCTCATTTCTCCTCTCCTTGTGCTCGGGTTCGCCATTCCAGCCGCTCTACTAACAATCTCCCTACTTGGAGAATCTGCACCTTTAACCTCCTGTTTCGGACAGGTCGCAATTTGGCCTGAGGATGAACGGGAAGACGGGGAACCAATGAGAGACTAGCTCTAGGTGTTGGGACAGGCACAGGTCACTCTATTTTCCCATCAGGAAGAAGAATGAACCACAGGCTCAGCCTGCCCCCCGGAACCAGAATACGGCCTGAAGCAATCCTGCGCTTTGGCGGCCAGCTCCCAAAAAAGCGAGTTGACAAATGGAGCTCAGGGGCACTGCAATTCACAAACCTGCAGAGTTATAAATGATAACTCTCGT
Source organism: Eubalaena glacialis (assembly GCF_028564815.1). NCBI lineage: Eukaryota > Metazoa > Chordata > Mammalia > Artiodactyla > Balaenidae > Eubalaena > Eubalaena glacialis. Next base: position 87,264 of record NW_026871481.1, read on the forward strand.
CCACAAATATATTGAGGGAAGGCAACGAAGAGGATTTGAAAGCAAGGCAGAATTGCAGGAAACAGGTTTCAGGAGGCAGAGTCGACTCGCCTTGAAAGCACATGAAAAGCGGCAAAGCGTTGACAATGATGCCCTTGGCCAAAAGGGGCGTATGCGTTTTTTCCTGAATATATTCAGGAAAAAACGCATACGCCCCTTTTGGCCAACCAGGCAAGCCCGAAAGGCAAATCAGCGCTACAAAGAAGTCTCGCTTGCCATCGGTCAAAAGGGCCATGCTGAAAAAAGTGTAAAAACCAGAAATGCAGGACAGGCCATGGAGACATGGGAGCCTAGCTACGCTGATGGGCGGGCTGTAAATTGCCAGCAGCCACTCTGGAGAAGTGTACGGTGTGTCCTGAAACATGTAATAAGCACAGCTTAGAGAGCATAGGGCACTTCCACTCATGGGCGTATAAATCGGGAAACCTAAAAATCAACAAGACACAGGCACCCCAAAGTTTAGGGCTGCTCTGTTTCCAAGAACCTCCACTTCGGTACACCTTCAATATCCCAGGAAAGCGAAAAATGGATAAAGAAGTTGTGGTACTTAGGCACAATGGAATATCACTCAGCCATGAAATCAATGTCATAAGGCTAGTAGCAGCAGGATGAGTGGATTTAGGTACGATGACTCTCAGTGAAATAAGTCACAGAGAAAAAGACACTTATCCTAAGATATCACTTATAGAGGGAATGTCAAAATCGCTACACTTGAACTGAATTACAAAACAGAACAGAGTCACACATTTAGAAAACACACTATGGCTGCTTAACGGGAAAGGTGAGGTGGGGTGATGCATAAAACAAGGGTTTGAAATTAGCTCAGATACCGTTCCACAAGCCAAATATGTAATAGACAAGACCTACTCCCTGCTCAGTGAACTGGACTCAACAGCCCCTATTCACCGCCCAAGAATATATCTGACGAGTAAGAGTCTTAAAACCTAGGTATTGATCTCTCTCTGGAAGTGCATCAAGAGGGTGTAAAGCGGCATAAACACAGCAGTGAAAAGCAGCTAAACCCCATTATAAAAATAGATTACTTAAAAAAAACCCCATAAAACAAAGACAGTGAAAGAGAGAGAAATTCTTACAAAATCCGTTCAGGGGCTCTGATGCAACCTGGATTGACCATATCTAGACCCACAGCTGGATGAGACATGAGGCTGGACACTCTTGGGGCTGAGAGGATTGGTGAGCTTGGGTGAGCAAACGCAGACCCTTTAAAGTCCTACTGCGTGGTACCCATGCCGTGGGTCCCAAATCTCCAGGTTCAAGGGCATCTTCCTACATCGAAAACATGCGTGGGAAACCCAGAAGATGGTACACCGTGTGATCGGGAAAGGGTTCTCAAACGCACCTCATTTCTCCTCTCCTTGTGCTCGGGTTCGCCATTCCAGCCGCTCTACTAACAATCTCCCTACTTGGAGAATCTGCACCTTTAACCTCCTGTTTCGGACAGGTCGCAATTTGGCCTGAGGATGAACGGGAAGACGGGGAACCAATGAGAGACTAGCTCTAGGTGTTGGGACAGGCACAGGTCACTCTATTTTCCCATCAGGAAGAAGAATGAACCACAGGCTCAGCCTGCCCCCCGGAACCAGAATACGGCCTGAAGCAATCCTGCGCTTTGGCGGCCAGCTCCCAAAAAAGCGAGTTGACAAATGGAGCTCAGGGGCACTGCAATTCACAAACCTGCAGAGTTATAAATGATAACTCTCGTCCACAAATATATTGAGGGAAGGCAACGAAGAGGATTTGAAAGCAAGGCAGAATTGCAGGAAACAGGTTTCAGGAGGCAGACTCGACTCGCCTTGAAAGCACATGAAAAGCGGCAAAGCGTTGACAATGATGCCCTTGGCCAAAAGGGGCGTATGCGTTTTTTCCTGAATATATTCAGGAAAAAACGCATACGCCCCTTTTGGCCAACCAGGCAAGCCCGAAAGGCAAATCAGCGCTACAAAGAAGTCTCGCTTGCCATCGGTCAAAAGGGCCATGCTGAAAAAAGTGTAAAAACCAGAAATGCAGGACAGGCCATGGAGACATGGGAGCCTTGCTACGCTGATGGGCGGGCTGTAAATTGCCAGCAGCCACTCTGGAGAAGTGTACGGTGTGTCCTGAAACATGTAATAAGCACAGCTTAGAGAGCATAGGGCACTTCCACTCATGGGCGTATAAATCGGGAAACCTAAAAATCAACAAGACACAGGCACCCCAAAGTTTAGGGCTGCTCTGTTTCCAAGAACCTCCACTTCGGTACACCTTCAATATCCCAGGAAAGCGAAAAATGGATAAAGAAGTTGTGGTACTTAGGCACAATGGAATATCACTCAGCCATGAAATCAATGTCATAAGGCTAGTAGCAGCAGGATGAGTGGATTTAGGTACGATGACTCTCAGTGAAATAAGTCACAGAGAAAAAGACACTTATCCTAAGATATCACTTATAGAGGGAATGTCAAAATCGCTACACTTGAACTGAATTACAAAACAGAATAGAGTCACACATTTAGAAAACACACTATGGCTGCTTAACGGGAAAGGTGAGGTGGGGTGATGCATAAAACAAGGGTTTGAAATTAGCTCAGATACCGTTCCACAAGCCAAATATGTAATAGACAAGACCTACTCCCTGCTCAGTGAACTGGACTCAACAGCCCCTATTCACCGCCCAAGAATATATCTGACGAGTAAGAGTCTTAAAACCTATGTATTGATCTCTCTCTGGAAGTGCATCAAGAGGGTGTAAAGCGGCATAAACACAGCAGTGAAAAGCAGCTAAACCCCATTATAAAAATAGATTACTTAAAAAAAACCCCATAAAACAAAGACAGTGAAAGAGAGAGAAATTCTTACAAAATCCGTTCAGGGGCTCTGATGCAACCTGGATTGACCATATCTAGACCCACAGCTGGATGAGACATGAGGCTGGACACTCTTGGGGCTGAGAGGATTGGTGAGCTTGGGTGAGCAAACGCAGACCCTTTAAAGTCCTACTGCGTGGTACCCATGCCGTGGGTCCCAAATCTCCAGGTTCAAGGGCATCTTCCTACATCGAAAACATGCGTGGGAAACCCAGAAGATGGTACACCGTGTGATCGGGAAAGGGTTCTCAAACGCACCTCATTTCTCCTCTCCTTGTGCTCGGGTTCGCCATTCCAGCCGCTCTACTAACAATCTCCCTACTTGGAGAATCTGCACCTTTAACCTCCTGTTTCGGACAGGTCGCAATTTGGCCTGAGGATGAACGGGAAGACGGGGAACCAATGAGAGACTAGCTCTAGGTGTTGGGACAGGCACAGGTCACTCTATTTTCCCATCAGGAAGAAGAATGAACCACAGGCTCAGCCTGCCCCCCGGAACCAGAATACGGCCTGAAGCAATCCTGCGCTTTGGCGGCCAGCTCCCAAAAAAGCGAGTTGACAAATGGAGCTCAAGGGCACTGCAATTATTCACAAACCTGCAGAGTTATAAATGATAACTCTCGTCCACAAATATATTGAGGGAAGGCAACGAAGAGGATTTGAAAGCAAGGCAGAATTGCAGGAAACAGGTTTCAGGAGGCAGACTCGACTCGCCTTGAAAGCACATGAAAAGCGGCAAAGCGTTGACAATGATGCCCTTGGCCAAAAGGGGCGTATGCGTTTTTTCCTGAATATATTCAGGAAAAAACGCATACGCCCCTTTTGGCCAACCAGGCAAGCCCGAAAGGCAAATCAGCGCTACAAAGAAGTCTCGCTTGCCATCGGTCAAAAGGGCCATGCTGAAAAAAGTGTAAAAACCAGAAATGCAGGACAGGCCATGGAGACATGGGAGCCTTGCTACGCTGATGGGCGGGCTGTAAATTGCCAGCAGCCACTCTGGAGAAGTGTACGGTGTGTCCTGAAACATGTAATAAGCACAGCTTAGAGAGCATAGGGCACTTCCACTCATGGGCGTATAAATCGGGAAACCTAAAAATCAACAAGACACAGGCACCCCAAAGTTTAGGGCTGCTCTGTTTCCAAGAACCTCCACTTCGGTACACCTTCAATATCCCAGGAAAGCGAAAAATGGATAAAGAAGTTGTGGTACTTAGGCACAATGGAATATCACTCAGCCATGAAATCAATGTCATAAGGCTAGTAGCAGCAGGATGAGTGGATTTAGGTACGATGACTCTCAGTGAAATAAGTCACAGAGAAAAAGACACTTATCCTAAGATATCACTTATAGAGGGAATGTCAAAATCGCTACACTTGAACTGAATTACAAAACAGAACAGAGTCACACATTTAGAAAACACACTATGGCTGCTTAACGGGAAAGGTGAGGTGGGGTGATGCATAAAACAAGGGTTTGAAATTAGCTCAGATACCGTTCCACAAGCCAAATATGTAATAGACAAGACCTACTCCCTGCTCAGTGAACTGGACTCAACAGCCCCTATTCACCGCCCAAGAATATATCTGACGAGTAAGAGTCTTAAAACCTATGTATTGATCTCTCTCTGGAAGTGCATCAAGAGGGTGTAAAGCGGCATAAACACAGCAGTGAAAAGCAGCTAAACCCCATTATAAAAATAGATTACTTAAAAAAAACCCCATAAAACAAAGACAGTGAAAGAGAGAGAAATTCTTACAAAATCCGTTCAGGGGCTCTGATGCAACCTGGATTGACCATATCTAGACCCACAGCTGGATGAGACATGAGGCTGGACACTCTTGGGGCTGAGAGGATTGGTGAGCTTGGTGAGCAAACGCAGACCCTTTAAAGTCCTACTGCGTGGTACCCATGCCGTGGGTCCCAAATCTCCAGGTTCAAGGGCATCTTCCTACATCGAAAACATGCGTGGGAAACCCAGAAGATGGTACACCGTGTGATCGGGAAAGGGTTCTCAAACGCACCTCATTTCTCCTCTCCTTGTGCTCGGGTTCGCCATTCCAGCCGCTCTACTAACAATCTCCCTACTTGGAGAATCTGCACCTTTAACCTCCTGTTTCGGACAGGTCGCAATTTGGCCTGAGGATGAACGGGAAGACGGGGAACCAATGAGAGACTAGCTCTAGGTGTTGGGACAGGCACAGGTCACTCTATTTTCCCATCAGGAAGAAGAATGAACCACAGGCTCAGCCTGCCCCCCGGAACCAGAATACGGCCTGAAGCAATCCTGCGCTTTGGCGGCCAGCTCCCAAAAAAGCGAGTTGACAAATGGAGCTCAGGGGCACTGCAATTCACAAACCTGCAGAGTTATAAATGATAACTCTCGTCCACAAATATATTGAGGGAAGGCAACGAAGAGGATTTGAAAGCAAGGCAGAATTGCAGGAAACAGGTTTCAGGAGGCAGACTCGACTCGCCTTGAAAGCACATGAAAAGCGGCAAAGCGTTGACAATGATGCCCTTGGCCAAAAGGGGCGTATGCGTTTTTTCCTGAATATATTCAGGAAAAAACGCATACGCCCCTTTTGGCCAACCAGGCAAGCCCGAAAGGCAAATCAGCGCTACAAAGAAGTCTCGCTTGCCATCGGTCAAAAGGGCCATGCTGAAAAAAGTGTAAAAACCAGAAATGCAGGACAGGCCATGGAGACATGGGAGCCTAGCTACGCTGATGGGCGGGCTGTAAATTGCCAGCAGCCACTCTGGAGAAGTGTACGGTGTGTCCTGAAACATGTAATAAGCACAGCTTAGAGAGCATAGGGCACTTCCACTCATGGGCGTATAAATCGGGAAACCTAAAAATCAACAAGACACAGGCACCCCAAAGTTTAGGGCTGCTCTGTTTCCAAGAACCTCCACTTCGGTACACCTTCAATATCCCAGGAAAGCGAAAAATGGATAAAGAAGTTGTGGTACTTAGGCACAATGGAATATCACTCAGCCATGAAATCAATGTCATAAGGCTAGTAGCAGCAGGATGAGTGGATTTAGGTACGATGACTCTCAGTGAAATAAGTCACAGAGAAAAAGACACTTATCCTAAGATATCACTTATAGAGGGAATGTCAAAATCGCTACACTTGAACTGAATTACAAAACAGAACAGAGTCACACATTTAGAAAACACACTATGGCTGCTTAACGGGAAAGGTGAGGTGGGGTGATGCATAAAACAAGGGTTTGAAATTAGCTCAGATACCGTTCCACAAGCCAAATATGTAATAGACAAGACCTACTCCCTGCTCAGTGAACTGGACTCAACAGCCCCTATTCACCGCCCAAGAATATATCTGACGAGTAAGAGTCTTAAAACCTATGTATTGATCTCTCTCTGGAAGTGCATCAAGAGGGTGTAAAGCGGCATAAACACAGCAGTGAAAAGCAGCTAAACCCCATTATAAAAATAGATTACTTAAAAAAAACCCCATAAAACAAAGACAGTGAAAGAGAGAGAAATTCTTACAAAATCCGTTCAGGGGCTCTGATGCAACCTGGATTGACCATATCTAGACCCACAGCTGGATGAGACATGAGGCTGGACACTCTTGGGGCTGAGAGGATTGGTGAGCTTGGGTGAGCAAACGCAGACCCTTTAAAGTCCTACTGCGTGGTACCCATGCCGTGGGTCCCAAATCTCCAGGTTCAAGGGCATCTTCCTACATCGAAAACATGTGTGGGAAACCCAGAAGATGGTACACCGTGTGATCGGGAAAGGGTTCTCAAACGCACCTCATTTCTCCTCTCCTTGTGCTCGGGTTCGCCATTCCAGCCGCTCTACTAACAATCTCCCTACTTGGAGAATCTGCACCTTTAACCTCCTGTTTCGGACAGGTCGCAATTTGGCCTGAGGATGAACGGGAAGACGGGGAACCAATGAGAGACTAGCTCTAGGTGTTGGGACAGGCACAGGTCACTCTATTTTCCCATCAGGAAGAAGAATGAACCACAGGCTCAGCCTGCCCCCCGGAACCAGAATACGGCCTGAAGCAATCCTGCGCTTTGGCGGCCAGCTCCCAAAAAAGCGAGTTGACAAATGGAGCTCAGGGGCACTGCAATTCACAAACCTGCAGAGTTATAAATGATAACTCTCGTCCACAAATATATTGAGGGAAGGCAACGAAGAGGATTTGAAAGCAAGGCAGAATTGCAGGAAACAGGTTTCAGGAGGCAGAGTCGACTCGCCTTGAAAGCACATGAAAAGCGGCAAAGCGTTGACAATGATGCCCTTGGCCAAAAGGGGCGTATGCGTTTTTTCCTGAATATATTCAGGAAAAAACGCATACGCCCCTTTTGGCCAACCAGGCAAGCCGGAAAGGCAAATCAGCGCTACAAAGAAGTCTCGCTTGCCATCGGTCAAAAGGGCCATGCTGAAAAAAGTGTAAAACCAGAAATGCAGGACAGGCCATGGAGACATGGGAGCCTTGCTACGCTGATGGGCGGGCTGTAAATTGCCAGCAGCCACTCTGGAGAAGTGTACGGTGTGTCCTGAAACATGTAATAAGCACAGCTTAGAGAGCATAGGGCACTTCCACTCATGGGCGTATAAATCGGGAAACCTAAAAATCAACAAGACACAGGCACCCCAAAGTTTAGGGCTGCTCTGTTTCCAAGAACCTCCACTTCGGTACACCTTCAATATCCCAGGAAAGCGAAAAATGGATAAAGAAGTTGTGGTACTTAGGCACAATGGAATATCACTCAGCCATGAAATCAATGTCATAAGGCTAGTAGCAGCAGGATGAGTGGATTTAGGTACGATGACTCTCAGTGAAATAAGTCACAGAGAAAAAGACACTTATCCTAAGATATCACTTATAGAGGGAATGTCAAAATCGCTACACTTGAACGGAATTACAAAACAGAACAGAGTCACACATTTAGAAAACACACTATGGCTGCTTAACGGGAAAGGTGAGGTGGGGTGATGCATAAAACAAGGGTTTGAAATTAGCTCAGATACCGTTCCACAAGCCAAATATGTAATAGACAAGACCTACTCCCTGCTCAGTGAACTGGACTCAACAGCCCCTATTCACCGCCCAAGAATATATCTGACGAGTAAGAGTCTTAAAACCTATGTATTGATCTCTCTCTGGAAGTGCATCAAGAGGGTGTAAAGCGGCATAAACACAGCAGTGAAAAGCAGCTAAACCCCATTATAAAAATAGATTACTTAAAAAAAACCCCATAAAACAAAGACAGTGAAAGAGAGAGAAATTCTTACAAAATCCGTTCAGGGGCTCTGATGCAACCTGGATTGACCATATCTAGACCCACAGCTGGATGAGACATGAGGCTGGACACTCTTGGGGCTGAGAGGATTGGTGAGCTTGGGTGAGCAAACGCAGACCCTTTAAAGTCCTACTGCGTGGTACCCATGCCGTGGGTCCCAAATCTCCAGGTTCAAGGGCATCTTCCTACATCGAAAACATGCGTGGGAAACCCAGAAGATGGTACACCGTGTGATCGGGAAAGGGTTCTCAAACGCACCTCATTTCTCCTCTCCTTGTGCTCGGGTTCGCCATTCCAGCCGCTCTACTAACAATCTCCCTACTTGGAGAATCTGCACCTTTAACCTCCTGTTTCGGACAGGTCGCAATTTGGCCTGAGGATGAACGGGAAGACGGGGAACCAATGAGAGACTAGCTCTAGGTGTTGGGACAGGCACAGGTCACTCTATTTTCCCATCAGGAAGAAGAATGAACCACAGGCTCAGCCTGCCCCCCGGAACCAGAATACGGCCTGAAGCAATCCTGCGCTTTGGCGGCCAGCTCCCAAAAAAGCGAGTTGACAAATGGAGCTCAAGGGCACTGCAATTCACAAACCTGCAGAGTTATAAATGATAACTCTCGTCCACAAATATATTGAGGGAAGGCAACGAAGAGGATTTGAAAGCAAGGCAGAATTGCAGGAAACAGGTTTCAGGAGGCAGACTCGACTCGCCTTGAAAGCACATGAAAAGCGGCAAAGCGTTGACAATGATGCCCTTGGCCAAAAGGGGCGTATGCGTTTTTTCCTGAATATATTCAGGAAAAAACGCATACGCCCCTTTTGGCCAACCAGGCAAGCCCGAAAGGCAAATCAGCGCTACAAAGAAGTCTCGCTTGCCATCGGTCAAAAGGGCCATGCTGAAAAAAGTGTAAAAACCAGAAATGCAGGACAGGCCATGGAGACATGGGAGCCTTGCTACGCTGATGGGCGGGCTGTAAATTGCCAGCAGCCACTCTGGAGAAGTGTACGGTGTGTCCTGAAACATGTAATAAGCACAGCTTAGAGAGCATAGGGCACTTCCACTCATGGGCGTATAAATCGGGAAACCTAAAAATCAACAAGACACAGGCACCCCAAAGTTTAGGGCTGCTCTGTTTCCAAGAACCTCCACTTCGGTACACCTTCAATATCCCAGGAAAGCGAAAAATGGATAAAGAAGTTGTGGTACTTAGGCACAATGGAATATCACTCAGCCATGAAATCAATGTCATAAGGCTAGTAGCAGCAGGATGAGTGGATTTAGGTACGATGACTCTCAGTGAAATAAGTCACAGAGAAAAAGACACTTATCCTAAGATATCACTTATAGAGGGAATGTCAAAATCGCTACACTTGAACTGAATTACAAAACAGAACAGAGTCACACATTTAGAAAACACACTATGGCTGCTTAACGGGAAAGGTGAGGTGGGGTGATGCATAAAACAAGGGTTTGAAATTAGCTCAGATACCGTTCCACAAGCCAAATATGTAATAGACAAGACCTACTCCCTGCTCAGTGAACTGGACTCAACAGCCCCTATTCACCGCCCAAGAATATATCTGACGAGTAAGAGTCTTAAAACCTAGGTATTGATCTCTCTCTGGAAGTGCATCAAGAGGGTGTAAAGCGGCATAAACACAGCAGTGAAAAGCAGCTAAACCCCATTATAAAAATAGATTACTTAAAAAAAACCCCATAAAACAAAGACAGTGAAAGAGAGAGAAATTCTTACAAAATCCGTTCAGGGGCTCTGATGCAACCTGGATTGACCATATCTAGACCCACAGCTGGATGAGACATGAGGCTGGACACTCTTGGGGCTGAGAGGATTGGTGAGCTTGGGTGAGCAAACGCAGACCCTTTAAAGTCCTACTGCGTGGTACCCATGCCGTGGGTCCCAAATCTCCAGGTTCAAGGGCATCTTCCTACATCGAAAACATGCGTGGGAAACCCAGAAGATGGTACACCGTGTGATCGGGAAAGGGTCTCAAACGCACCTCATTTCTCCTCTCCTTGTGCTCGGGTTCGCCATTCCAGCCGCTCTACTAACAATCTCCCTACTTGGAGAATCTGCACCTTGAACCTCCTGTTTCGGACAGGTCGCAATTTGGCCTGAGGATGAACGGGAAGACGGGGAACCAATGAGAGACTAGCTCTAGGTGTTGGGACAGGCACAGGTCACTCTATTTTCCCATCAGGAAGAAGAATGAACCACAGGCTCAGCCTGCCCCCCGGAACCAGAATACGGCCTGAAGCAATCCTGCGCTTTGGCGGCCAGCTCCCAAAAAAGCGAGTTGACAAATGGAGCTCAGGGCACTGCAATTCACAAACCTGCAGAGTTATAAATGATAACTCTCGTCCACAAATATATTGAGGGAAGGCAACGAAGAGGATTTGAAAGCAAGGCAGAATTGCAGGAAACAGGTTTCAGGAGGCAGAGTCGACTCGCCTTGAAAGCACATGAAAAGCGGCAAAGCGTTGACAATGATGCCCTTGGCCAAAAGGGGCGTATGCGTTTTTTCCTGAATATATTCAGGAAAAAACGCATACGCCCTTTTTGGCCAACCAGGCAAGCCCGAAAGGCAAATCAGCGCTACAAAGAAGTCTCGCTTGCCATCGGTCAAAAGGGCCATGCTGAAAAAAGTGTAAAAACCAGAAATGCAGGACAGGCCATGGAGACATGGGAGCCTTGCTACGCTGATGGGCGGGCTGTAAATTGCCAGCAGCCACTCTGGAGAAGTGTACGGTGTGTCCTGAAACATGTAATAAGCACAGCTTAGAGAGCATAGGGCACTTCCACTCATGGGCGTATAAATCGGGAAACCTAAAAATCAACAAGACACAGGCACCCCAAAGTTTAGGGCTGCTCTGTTTCCAAGAACCTCCACTTCGGTACACCTTCAATATCCCAGGAAAGCGAAAAATGGATAAAGAAGTTGTGGTACTTAGGCACAATGGAATATCACTCAGCCATGAAATCAATGTCATAAGGCTAGTAGCAGCAGGATGAGTGGATTTAGGTACGATGACTCTCAGTGAAATAAGTCACAGAGAAAAAGACACTTATCCTAAGATATCACTTATAGAGGGAATGTCAAAATCGCTACACTTGAACTGAATTACAAAACAGAACAGAGTCACACATTTAGAAAACACACTATGGCTGCTTAACGGGAAAGGTGAGGTGGGGTGATGCATAAAACAAGGGTTTGAAATTAGCTCAGATACCGTTCCACAAGCCAAATATGTAATAGACAAGACCTACTCCCTGCTCAGTGAACTGGACTCAACAGCCCCTATTCACCGCCCAAGAATATATCTGACGAGTAAGAGTCTTAAAACCTAGGTATTGATCTCTCTCTGGAAGTGCATCAAGAGGGTGTAAAGCGGCATAAACACAGCAGTGAAAAGCAGCTAAACCCCATTATAAAAATAGATTACTTAAAAAAAACCCCATAAAACAAAGACAGTGAAAGAGAGAGAAATTCTTACAAAATCCGTTCAGGGGCTCTGATGCAACCTGGATTGACCATATCTAGACCCACAGCTGGATGAGACATGAGGCTGGACACTCTTGGGGCTGAGAGGATTGGTGAGCTTGGGTGAGCAAACGCAGACCCTTTAAAGTCTTACTGCGTGGTACCCATGCCGTGGGTCCCAAATCTCCAGGTTCAAGGGCATCTTCCTACATCGAAAACATGCGTGGGAAACCCAGAAGATGGTACACCGTGTGATCGGGAAAGGGTTCTCAAACGCACCTCATTTCTCCTCTCCTTGTGCTCGGGTTCGCCATTCCAGCCGCTCTACTAACAATCTCCCTACTTGGAGAATCTGCACCTTGAACCTCCTGTTTCGGACAGGTCGCAATTTGGCCTGAGGATGAACGGGAAGACGGGGAACCAATGAGAGACTAGCTCTAGGTGTTGGGACAGGCACAGGTCACTCTATTTTCCCATCAGGAAGAAGAATGAACCACAGGCTCAGCCTGCCCCCCGGAACCAGAATACGGCCTGAAGCAATCCTGCGCTTTGGCGGCCAGCTCCCAAAAAAGCGAGTTGACAAATGGAGCTCAGGGGCACTGCAATTCACAAACCTGCAGAGTTATAAATGATAACTCTCGTCCACAAATATATTGAGGGAAGGCAACGAAGAGGATTTGAAAGCAAGGCAGAATTGCAGGAAACAGGTTTCAGGAGGCAGACTCGACTCGCCTTGAAAGCACATGAAAAGCGGCAAAGCGTTGACAATGATGCCCTTGGCCAAAAGGGGCGTATGCGTTTTTTCCTGAATATATTCAGTAAAAAACGCATACGCCCCTTTTGGCCAACCAGGCAAGCCCGAAAGGCAAATCAGCGCTACAAAGAAGTCTCGCTTGCCATCGGTCAAAAGGGCCATGCTGAAAAAAGTGTAAAAACCAGAAATGCAGGACAGGCCATGGAGACATGGGAGCCTTGCTACGCTGATGGGCGGGCTGTAAATTGCCAGCAGCCACTCTGGAGAAGTGTATGGTGTGTCCTGAAACATGTAATAAGCACAGCTTAGAGAGCATAGGGCACTTCCACTCATGGGCGTATAAATCGGGAAACCTAAAAATCAACAAGACACAGGCACCCCAAAGTTTAGGGCTGCTCTGTTTCCAAGAACCTCCACTTCGGTACACCTTCAATATCCCAGGAAAGCGAAAAATGGATAAAGAAGTTGTGGTACTTAGGCACAATGGAATATCACTCAGCCATGAAATCAATGTCATAAGGCTAGTAGCAGCAGGATGAGTGGATTTAGGTACGATGACTCTCAGTGAAATAAGTCACAGAGAAAAAGACACTTATCCTAAGATATCACTTATAGAGGGAATGTCAAAATCGCTACACTTGAACTGAATTACAAAACAGAACAGAGTCACACATTTAGAAAACACACTATGGCTGCTTAACGGGAAAGGTGAGGTGGGGTGATGCATAAAACAAGGGTTTGAAATTAGCTCAGATACCGTTCCACAAGCCAAATATGTAATAGACAAGACCTACTCCCTGCTCAGTGAACTGGACTCAACAGCCCCTATTCACCGCCCAAGAATATATCTGACTAGTAAGAGTCTTAAAACCTATGTATTGATCTCTCTCTGGAAGTGCATCAAGAGGGTGTAAAGCGGCATAAACACAGCAGTGAAAAGCAGCTAAACCCCATTATAAAAATAGATTACTTAAAAAAAACCCCATAAAACAAAGACAGTGAAAGAGAGAGAAATTCTTACAAAATCCGTTCAGGGGCTCTGATGCAACCTGGATTGACCATATCTAGACCCACAGCTGGATGAGACATGAGGCTGGACACTCTTGGGGCTGAGAGGATTGGTGAGCTTGGGTGAGCAAACGCAGACCCTTTAAAGTCCTACTGCGTGGTACCCATGCCGTGGGTCCCAAATCTCCAGGTTCAAGGGCATCTTCCTACATCGAAAACATGCGTGGGAAACCCAGAAGATGGTACACCGTGTGATCGGGAAAGGGTTCTCAAACGCACCTCATTTCTCCTCTCCTTGTGCTCGGGTTCGCCATTCCAGCCGCTCTACTAACAATCTCCCTACTTGGAGAATCTGCACCTTTAACCTCCTGTTTCGGACAGGTCGCAATTTGGCCTGAGGATGAACGGGAAGACGGGGAACCAATGAGAGACTAGCTCTAGGTGTTGGGACAGGCACAGGTCACTCTATTTTCCCATCAGGAAGAAGAATGAACCACAGGCTCAGCCTGCCCCCCGGAACCAGAATACGGCCTGAAGCAATCCTGCGCTTTGGCGGCCAGCTCCCAAAAAAGCGAGTTGACAAATGGAGCTCAGGGGCACTGCAATTCACAAACCTGCAGAGTTATAAATGATAACTCTCGTCCACAAATATATTGAGGGAAGGCAACGAAGAGGATTTGAAAGCAAGGCAGAATTGCAGGAAACAGGTTTCAGGAGGCAGAGTCGACTCGCCTTGAAAGCACATGAAAAGCGGCAAAGCGTTGACAATGATGCCCTTGGCCAAAAGGGGCGTATGCGTTTTTTCCTGAATATATTCAGGAAAAAACGCATACGCCCTTTTTGGCCAACCAGGCAAGCCCGAAAGGCAAATCAGCGCTACAAAGAAGTCTCGCTTGCCATCGGTCAAAAGGGCCATGCTGAAAAAAGTGTAAAAACCAGAAATGCAGGACAGGCCATGGAGACATGGGAGCCTTGCTACGCTGATGGGCGGGCTGTAAATTGCCAGCAGCCACTCTGGAGAAGTGTACGGTGTGTCCTGAAACATGTAATAAGCACAGCTTAGAGAGCATAGGGCACTTCCACTCATGGGCGTATAAATCGGGAAACCTAAAAATCAACAAGACACAGGCACCCCAAAGTTTAGGGCTGCTCTGTTTCCAAGAACCTCCACTTCGGTACACCTTCAATATCCCAGGAAAGCGAAAAATGGATAAAGAAGTTGTGGTACTTAGGCACAATGGAATATCACTCAGCCATGAAATCAATGTCATAAGGCTAGTAGCAGCAGGATGAGTGGATTTAGGTACGATGACTCTCAGTGAAATAAGTCACAGAGAAAAAGACACTTATCCTAAGATATCACTTATAGAGGGAATGTCAAAATCGCTACACTTGAACTGAATTACAAAACAGAACAGAGTCACACATTTAGAAAACACACTATGGCTGCTTAACGGGAAAGGTGAGGTGGGGTGATGCATAAAACAAGGGTTTGAAATTAGCTCAGATACCGTTCCACAAGCCAAATATGTAATAGACAAGACCTACTCCCTGCTCAGTGAACTGGACTCAACAGCCCCTATTCACCGCCCAAGAATATATCTGACGAGTAAGAGTCTTAAAACCTAGGTATTGATCTCTCTCTGGAAGTGCATCAAGAGGGTGTAAAGCGGCATAAACACAGCAGTGAAAAGCAGCTAAACCCCATTATAAAAATAGATTACTTAAAAAAAACCCCATAAAACAAAGACAGTGAAAGAGAGAGAAATTCTTACAAAATCCGTTCAGGGGCTCTGATGCAACCTGGATTGACCATATCTAGACCCACAGCTGGATGAGACATGAGGCTGGACACTCTTGGGGCTGAGAGGATTGGTGAGCTTGGGTGAGCAAACGCAGACCCTTTAAAGTCTTACTGCGTGGTACCCATGCCGTGGGTCCCAAATCTCCAGGTTCAAGGGCATCTTCCTACATCGAAAACATGCGTGGGAAACCCAGAAGATGGTACACCGTGTGATCGGGAAAGGGTTCTCAAACGCACCTCATTTCTCCTCTCCTTGTGCTCGGGTTCGCCATTCCAGCCGCTCTACTAACAATCTCCCTACTTGGAGAATCTGCACCTTGAACCTCCTGTTTCGGACAGGTCGCAATTTGGCCTGAGGATGAACGGGAAGACGGGGAACCAATGAGAGACTAGCTCTAGGTGTTGGGACAGGCACAGGTCACTCTATTTTCCCATCAGGAAGAAGAATGAACCACAGGCTCAGCCTGCCCCCCGGAACCAGAATACGGCCTGAAGCAATCCTGCGCTTTGGCGGCCAGCTCCCAAAAAAGCGAGTTGACAAATGGAGCTCAAGGGCACTGCAATTCACAAACCTGCAGAGTTATAAATGATAACTCTCGTCCACAAATATATTGAGGGAAGGCAACGAAGAGGATTTGAAAGCAAGGCAGAATTGCAGGAAACAGGTTTCAGGAGGCAGAGTCGACTCGCCTTGAAAGCACATGAAAAGCGGCAAAGCGTTGACAATGATGCCCTTGGCCAAAAGGGGCGTATGCGTTTTTTCCTGAATATATTCAGTAAAAAACGCATACGCCCCTTTTGGCCAACCAGGCAAGCCCGAAAGGCAAATCAGCGCTACAAAGAAGTCTCGCTTGCCATCGGTCAAAAGGGCCATGCTGAAAAAAGTGTAAAAACCAGAAATGCAGGACAGGCCATGGAGACATGGGAGCCTTGCTACGCTGATGGGCGGGCTGTAAATTGCCAGCAGCCACTCTGGAGAAGTGTACGGTGTGTCCTGAAACATGTAATAAGCACAGCTTAGAGAGCATAGGGCACTTCCACTCATGGGCGTATAAATCGGGAAACCTAAAAATCAACAAGACACAGGCACCCCAAAGTTTAGGGCTGCTCTGTTTCCAAGAACCTCCACTTCGGTACACCTTCAATATCCCAGGAAAGCGAAAAATGGATAAAGAAGTTGTGGTACTTAGGCACAATGGAATATCACTCAGCCATGAAATCAATGTCATAAGGCTAGTAGCAGCAGGATGAGTGGATTTAGGTACGATGACTCTCAGTGAAATAAGTCACAGAGAAAAAGACACTTATCCTAAGATATCACTTATAGAGGGAATGTCAAAATCGCTACACTTGAACTGAATTACAAAACAGAACAGAGTCACACATTTAGAAAACACACTATGGCTGCTTAACGGGAAAGGTGAGGTGGGGTGATGCATAAAACAAGGGTTTGAAATTAGCTCAGATACCGTTCCACAAGCCAAATATGTAATAGACAAGACCTACTCCCTGCTCAGTGAACTGGACTCAACAGCCCCTATTCACCGCCCAAGAATATATCTGACGAGTAAGAGTCTTAAAACCTAGGTATTGATCTCTCTCTGGAAGTGCATCAAGAGGGTGTAAAGCGGCATAAACACAGCAGTGAAAAGCAGCTAAACCCCATTATAAAAATAGATTACTTAAAAAAAACCCCATAAAACAAAGACAGTGAAAGAGAGAGAAATTCTTACAAAATCCGTTCAGGGGCTCTGATGCAACCTGGATTGACCATATCTAGACCCACAGCTGGATGAGACATGAGGCTGGACACTCTTGGGGCTGAGAGGATTGGTGAGCTTGGGTGAGCAAACGCAGACCCTTTAAAGTCCTACTGCGTGGTACCCATGCCGTGGGTCCCAAATCTCCAGGTTCAAGGGCATCTTCCTACATCGAAAACATGCGTGGGAAACCCAGAAGATGGTACACCGTGTGATCGGGAAAGGGTTCTCAAACGCACCTCATTTCTCCTCTCCTTGTGCTCGGGTTCGCCATTCCAGCCGCTCTACTAACAATCTCCCTACTTGGAGAATCTGCACCTTTAACCTCCTGTTTCGGACAGGTCGCAATTTGGCCTGAGGATGAACGGGAAGACGGGGAACCAATGAGAGACTAGCTCTAGGTGTTGGGACAGGCACAGGTCACTCTATTTTCCCATCAGGAAGAAGAATGAACCACAGGCTCAGCCTGCCCCCCGGAACCAGAATACGGCCTGAAGCAATCCTGCGCTTTGGCGGCCAGCTCCCAAAAAAGCGAGTTGACAAATGGAGCTCAGGGGCACTGCAATTCACAAACCTGCAGAGTTATAAATGATAACTCTCGTCCACAAATATATTGAGGGAAGGCAACGAAGAGGATTTGAAAGCAAGGCAGAATTGCAGGAAACAGGTTTCAGGAGGCAGACTCGACTCGCCTTGAAAGCACATGAAAAGCGGCAAAGCGTTGACAATGATGCCCTTGGCCAAAAAGGGCGTATGCGTTTTTTCCTGAATATATTCAGGAAAAAACGCATACGCCCTTTTTGGCCAACCAGGCAAGCCCGAAAGGCAAATCAGCGCTACAAAGAAGTCTCGCTTGCCATCGGTCAAAAGGGCCATGCTGAAAAAAGTGTAAAAACCAGAAATGCAGGACAGGCCATGGAGACATGGGAGCCTTGCTACGCTGATGGGCGGGCTGTAAATTGCCAGCAGCCACTCTGGAGAAGTGTACGGTGTGTCCTGAAACATGTAATAAGCACAGCTTAGAGAGCATAGGGCACTTCCACTCATGGGCGTATAAATCGGGAAACCTAAAAATCAACAAGACACAGGCACCCCAAAGTTTAGGGCTGCTCTGTTTCCAAGAACCTCCACTTCGGTACACCTTCAATATCCCAGGAAAGCGAAAAATGGATAAAGAAGTTGTGGTACTTAGGCACAATGGAATATCACTCAGCCATGAAATCAATGTCATAAGGCTAGTAGCAGCAGGATGAGTGGATTTAGGTACGATGACTCTCAGTGAAATAAGTCACAGAGAAAAAGACACTTATCCTAAGATATCACTTATAGAGGGAATGTCAAAATCGCTACACTTGAACTGAATTACAAAACAGAACAGAGTCACACATTTAGAAAACACACTATGGCTGCTTAACGGGAAAGGTGAGGTGGGGTGATGCATAAAACAAGGGTTTGAAATTAGCTCAGATACCGTTCCACAAGCCAAATATGTAATAGACAAGACCTACTCCCTGCTCAGTGAACTGGACTCAACAGCCCCTATTCACCGCCCAAGAATATATCTGACTAGTAAGAGTCTTAAAACCTATGTATTGATCTCTCTCTGGAAGTGCATCAAGAGGGTGTAAAGCGGCATAAACACAGCAGTGAAAAGCAGCTAAACCCCATTATAAAAATAGATTACTTAAAAAAAACCCCATAAAACAAAGACAGTGAAAGAGAGAGAAATTCTTACAAAATCCGTTCAGGGGCTCTGATGCAACCTGGATTGACCATATCTAGACCCACAGCTGGATGAGACATGAGGCTGGACACTCTTGGGGCTGAGAGGATTGGTGAGCTTGGGTGAGCAAACGCAGACCCTTTAAAGTCCTACTGCGTGGTACCCATGCCGTGGGTCCCAAATCTCCAGGTTCAAGGGCATCTTCCTACATCGAAAACATGCGTGGGAAACCCAGAAGATGGTACACCGTGTGATCGGGAAAGGGTTCTCAAACGCACCTCATTTCTCCTCTCCTTGTGCTCGGGTTCGCCATTCCAGCCGCTCTACTAACAATCTCCCTACTTGGAGAATCTGCACCTTTAACCTCCTGTTTCGGACAGGTCGCAATTTGGCCTGAGGATGAACGGGAAGACGGGGAACCAATGAGAGACTAGCTCTAGGTGTTGGGACAGGCACAGGTCACTCTATTTTCCCATCAGGAAGAAGAATGAACCACAGGCTCAGCCTGCCCCCCGGAACCAGAATACGGCCTGAAGCAATCCTGCGCTTTGGCGGCCAGCTCCCAAAAAAGCGAGTTGACAAATGGAGCTCAGGGGCACTGCAATTCACAAACCTGCAGAGTTATAAATGATAACTCTCGTCCACAAATATATTGAGGGAAGGCAACGAAGAGGATTTGAAAGCAAGGCAGAATTGCAGGAAACAGGTTTCAGGAGGCAGAGTCGACTCGCCTTGAAAGCACATGAAAAGCGGCAAAGCGTTGACAATGATGCCCTTGGCCAAAAGGGGCGTATGCGTTTTTTCCTGAATATATTCAGGAAAAAACGCATACGCCCCTTTTGGCCAACCAGGCAAGCCCGAAAGGCAAATCAGCGCTACAAAGAAGTCTCGCTTGCCATCGGTCAAAAGGGCCATGCTGAAAAAAGTGTAAAAACCAGAAATGCAGGACAGGCCATGGAGACATGGGAGCCTTGCTACGCTGATGGGCGGGCTGTAAATTGCCAGCAGCCACTCTGGAGAAGTGTACGGTGTGTCCTGAAACATGTAATAAGCACAGCTTAGAGAGCATAGGGCACTTCCACTCATGGGCGTATAAATCGGGAAACCTAAAAATCAACAAGACACAGGCACCCCAAAGTTTAGGGCTGCTCTGTTTCCAAGAACCTCCACTTCGGTACACCTTCAATATCCCAGGAAAGCGAAAAATGGATAAAGAAGTTGTGGTACTTAGGCACAATGGAATATCACTCAGCCATGAAATCAATGTCATAAGGCTAGTAGCAGCAGGATGAGTGGATTTAGGTACGATGACTCTCAGTGAAATAAGTCACAGAGAAAAAGACACTTATCCTAAGATATCACTTATAGAGGGAATGTCAAAATCGCTACACTTGAACTGAATTACAAAACAGAACAGAGTCACACATTTAGAAAACACACTATGGCTGCTTAACGGGAAAGGTGAGGTGGGGTGATGCATAAAACAAGGGTTTGAAATTAGCTCAGATACCGTTCCACAAGCCAAATATGTAATAGACAAGACCTACTCCCTGCTCAGTGAACTGGACTCAACAGCCCCTATTCACCGCCCAAGAATATATCTGACGAGTAAGAGTCTTAAAACCTAGGTATTGATCTCTCTCTGGAAGTGCATCAAGAGGGTGTAAAGCGGCATAAACACAGCAGTGAAAAGCAGCTAAACCCCATTATAAAAATAGATTACTTAAAAAAAACCCCATAAAACAAAGACAGTGAAAGAGAGAGAAATTCTTACAAAATCCGTTCAGGGGCTCTGATGCAACCTGGATTGACCATATCTAGACCCACAGCTGGATGAGACATGAGGCTGGACACTCTTGGGGCTGAGAGGATTGGTGAGCTTGGGTGAGCAAACGCAGACCCTTTAAAGTCCTACTGCGTGGTACCCATGCCGTGGGTCCCAAATCTCCAGGTTCAAGGGCATCTTCCTACATCGAAAACATGCGTGGGAAACCCAGAAGATGGTACACCGTGTGATCGGGAAAGGGTTCTCAAACGCACCTCATTTCTCCTCTCCTTGTGCTCGGGTTCGCCATTCCAGCCGCTCTACTAACAATCTCCCTACTTGGAGAATCTGCACCTTGAACCTCCTGTTTCGGACAGGTCGCAATTTGGCCTGAGGATGAACGGGAAGACGGGGAACCAATGAGAGACTAGCTCTAGGTGTTGGGACAGGCACAGGTCACTCTATTTTCCCATCAGGAAGAAGAATGAACCACAGGCTCAGCCTGCCCCCCGGAACCAGAATACGGCCTGAAGCAATCCTGCGCTTTGGCGGCCAGCTCCCAAAAAAGCGAGTTGACAAATGGAGCTCAAGGGCACTGCAATTCACAAACCTGCAGAGTTATAAATGATAACTCTCGTCCACAAATATATTGAGGGAAGGCAACGAAGAGGATTTGAAAGCAAGGCAGAATTGCAGGAAACAGGTTTCAGGAGGCAGAGTCGACTCGCCTTGAAAGCACATGAAAAGCGGCAAAGCGTTGACAATGATGCCCTTGGCCAAAAGGGGCGTATGCGTTTTTTCCTGAATATATTCAGGAAAAAACGCATACGCCCCTTTTGGCCAACCAGGCAAGCCCGAAAGGCAAATCAGCGCTACAAAGAAGTCTCGCTTGCCATCGGTCAAAAGGGCCATGCTGAAAAAAGTGTAAAAACCAGAAATGCAGGACAGGCCATGGAGACATGGGAGCCTTGCTACGCTGATGGGCGGGCAGTAAATTGCCAGCAGCCACTCTGGAGAAGTGTACGGTGTGTCCTGAAACATGTAATAAGCACAGCTTAGAGAGCATAGGGCACTTCCACTCATGGGCGTATAAATCGGGAAACCTAAAAATCAACAAGACACAGGCACCCCAAAGTTTAGGGCTGCTCTGTTTCCAAGAACCTCCACTTCGGTACACCTTCAATATCCCAGGAAAGCGAAAAATGGATAAAGAAGTTGTGGTACTTAGGCACAATGGAATATCACTCAGCCATGAAATCAATGTCATAAGGCTAGTAGCAGCAGGATGAGTGGATTTAGGTACGATGACTCTCAGTGAAATAAGTCACAGAGAAAAAGACACTTATCCTAAGATATCACTTATAGAGGGAATGTCAAAATCGCTACACTTGAACTGAATTACAAAACAGAACAGAGTCACACATTTAGAAAACACACTATGGCTGCTTAACGGGAAAGGTGAGGTGGGGTGATGCATAAAACAAGGGTTTGAAATTAGCTCAGATACCGTTCCACAAGCCAAATATGTAATAGACAAGACCTACTCCCTGCTCAGTGAACTGGACTCAACAGCCCCTATTCACCGCCCAAGAATATATCTGACGAGTAAGAGTCTTAAAACCTAGGTATTGATCTCTCTCTGGAAGTGCATCAAGAGGGTGTAAAGCGGCATAAACACAGCAGTGAAAAGCAGCTAAACCCCATTATAAAAATAGATTACTTAAAAAAAACCCCATAAAACAAAGACAGTGAAAGAGAGAGAAATTCTTACAAAATCCGTTCAGGGGCTCTGATGCAACCTGGATTGACCATATCTAGACCCACAGCTGGATGAGACATGAGGCTGGACACTCTTGGGGCTGAGAGGATTGGTGAGCTTGGGTGAGCAAACGCAGACCCTTTAAAGTCCTACTGCGTGGTACCCATGCCGTGGGTCCCAAATCTCCAGGTTCAAGGGCATCTTCCTACATCGAAAACATGCGTGGGAAACCCAGAAGATGGTACACCGTGTGATCGGGAAAGGGTTCTCAAACGCACCTCATTTCTCCTCTCCTTGTGCTCGGGTTCGCCATTCCAGCCGCTCTACTAACAATCTCCCTACTTGGAGAATCTGCACCTTTAACCTCCTGTTTCGGACAGGTCGCAATTTGGCCTGAGGATGAACGGGAAGACGGGGAACCAATGAGAGACTAGCTCTAGGTGTTGGGACAGGCACAGGTCACTCTATTTTCCCATCAGGAAGAAGAATGAACCACAGGCTCAGCCTGCCCCCCGGAACCAGAATACGGCCTGAAGCAATCCTGCGCTTTGGCGGCCAGCTCCCAAAAAAGCGAGTTGACAAATGGAGCTCAGGGGCACTGCAATTCACAAACCTGCAGAGTTATAAATGATAACTCTCGTCCACAAATATATTGAGGGAAGGCAACGAAGAGGATTTGAAAGCAAGGCAGAATTGCAGGAAACAGGTTTCAGGAGGCAGAGTCGACTCGCCTTGAAAGCACATGAAAAGCGGCAAAGCGTTGACAATGATGCCCTTGGCCAAAAGGGGCGTATGCGTTTTTTCCTGAATATATTCAGGAAAAAACGCATACGCCCCTTTTGGCCAACCAGGCAAGCCCGAAAGGCAAATCAGCGCTACAAAGAAGTCTCGCTTGCCATCGGTCAAAAGGGCCATGCTGAAAAAAGTGTAAAAACCAGAAATGCAGGACAGGCCATGGAGACATGGGAGCCTTGCTACGCTGATGGGCGGGCTGTAAATTGCCAGCAGCCACTCTGGAGAAGTGTACGGTGTGTCCTGAAACATGTAATAAGCACAGCTTAGAGAGCATAGGGCACTTCCACTCATGGGCGTATAAATCGGGAAACCTAAAAATCAACAAGACACAGGCACCCCAAAGTTTAGGGCTGCTCTGTTTCCAAGAACCTCCACTTCGGTACACCTTCAATATCCCAGGAAAGCGAAAAATGGATAAAGAAGTTGTGGTACTTAGGCACAATGGAATATCACTCAGCCATGAAATCAATGTCATAAGGCTAGTAGCAGCAGGATGAGTGGATTTAGGTACGATGACTCTCAGTGAAATAAGTCACAGAGAAAAAGACACTTATCCTAAGATATCACTTATAGAGGGAATGTCAAAATCGCTACACTTGAACTGAATTACAAAACAGAATAGAGTCACACATTTAGAAAACACACTATGGCTGCTTAACGGGAAAGGTGAGGTGGGGTGATGCATAAAACAAGGGTTTGAAATTAGCTCAGATACCGTTCCACAAGCCAAATATGTAATAGACAAGACCTACTCCCTGCTCAGTGAACTGGACTCAACAGCCCCTATTCACCGCCCAAGAATATATCTGACGAGTAAGAGTCTTAAAACCTATGTATTGATCTCTCTCTGGAAGTGCATCAAGAGGGTGTAAAGCGGCATAAACACAGCAGTGAAAAGCAGCTAAACCCCATTATAAAAATAGATTACTTAAAAAAAACCCCATAAAACAAAGACAGTGAAAGAGAGAGAAATTCTTACAAAATCCGTTCAGGGGCTCTGATGCAACCTGGATTGACCATATCTAGACCCACAGCTGGATGAGACATGAGGCTGGACACTCTTGGGGCTGAGAGGATTGGTGAGCTTGGGTGAGCAAACGCAGACCCTTTAAAGTCCTACTGCGTGGTACCCATGCCGTGGGTCCCAAATCTCCAGGTTCAAGGGCATCTTCCTACATCGAAAACATGCGTGGGAAACCCAGAAGATGGTACACCGTGTGATCGGGAAAGGGTTCTCAAACGCACCTCATTTCTCCTCTCCTTGTGCTCGGGTTCGCCATTCCAGCCGCTCTACTAACAATCTCCCTACTTGGAGAATCTGCACCTTTAACCTCCTGTTTCGGACAGGTCGCAATTTGGCCTGAGGATGAACGGGAAGACGGGGAACCAATGAGAGACTAGCTCTAGGTGTTGGGACAGGCACAGGTCACTCTATTTTCCCATCAGGAAGAAGAATGAACCACAGGCTCAGCCTGCCCCCCGGAACCAGAATACGGCCTGAAGCAATCCTGCGCTTTGGCGGCCAGCTCCCAAAAAAGCGAGTTGACAAATGGAGCTCAGGGGCACTGCAATTCACAAACCTGCAGAGTTATAAATGATAACTCTCGTCCACAAATATATTGAGGGAAGGCAACGAAGAGGATTTGAAAGCAAGGCAGAATTGCAGGAAACAGGTTTCAGGAGGCAGAGTCGACTCGCCTTGAAAGCACATGAAAAGCGGCAAAGCGTTGACAATGATGCCCTTGGCCAAAAGGGGCGTATGCGTTTTTTCCTGAATATATTCAGGAAAAAACGCATACGCCCCTTTTGGCCAACCAGGCAAGCCCGAAAGGCAAATCAGCGCTACAAAGAAGTCTCGCTTGCCATCGGTCAAAAGGGCCATGCTGAAAAAAGTGTAAAAACCAGAAATGCAGGACAGGCCATGGAGACATGGGAGCCTTGCTACGCTGATGGGCGGGCTGTAAATTGCCAGCAGCCACTCTGGAGAAGTGTACGGTGTGTCCTGAAACATGTAATAAGCACAGCTTAGAGAGCATAGGGCACTTCCACTCATGGGCGTATAAATCGGGAAACCTAAAAATCAACAAGACACAGGCACCCCAAAGTTTAGGGCTGCTCTGTTTCCAAGAACCTCCACTTCGGTACACCTTCAATATCCCAGGAAAGCGAAAAATGGATAAAGAAGTTGTGGTACTTAGGCACAATGGAATATCACTCAGCCATGAAATCAATGTCATAAGGCTAGTAGCAGCAGGATGAGTGGATTTAGGTACGATGACTCTCAGTGAAATAAGTCACAGAGAAAAAGACACTTATCCTAAGATATCACTTATAGAGGGAATGTCAAAATCGCTACACTTGAACTGAATTACAAAACAGAACAGAGTCACACATTTAGAAAACACACTATGGCTGCTTAACGGGAAAGGTGAGGTGGGGTGATGCATAAAACAAGGGTTTGAAATTAGCTCAGATACCGTTCCACAAGCCAAATATGTAATAGACAAGACCTACTCCCTGCTCAGTGAACTGGACTCAACAGCCCCTATTCACCGCCCAAGAATATATCTGACGAGTAAGAGTCTTAAAACCTAGGTATTGATCTCTCTCTGGAAGTGCATCAAGAGGGTGTAAAGCGGCATAAACACAGCAGTGAAAAGCAGCTAAACCCCATTATAAAAATAGATTACTTAAAAAAAACCCCATAAAACAAAGACAGTGAAAGAGAGAGAAATTCTTACAAAATCCGTTCAGGGGCTCTGATGCAACCTGGATTGACCATATCTAGACCCACAGCTGGATGAGACATGAGGCTGGACACTCTTGGGGCTGAGAGGATTGGTGAGCTTGGGTGAGCAAACGCAGACCCTTTAAAGTCCTACTGCGTGGTACCCATGCCGTGGGTCCCAAATCTCCAGGTTCAAGGGCATCTTCCTACATCGAAAACATGCGTGGGAAACCCAGAAGATGGTACACCGTGTGATCGGGAAAGGGTTCTCAAACGCACCTCATTTCTCCTCTCCTTGTGCTCGGGTTCGCCATTCCAGCCGCTCTACTAACAATCTCCCTACTTGGAGAATCTGCACCTTGAACCTCCTGTTTCGGACAGGTCGCAATTTGGCCTGAGGATGAACGGGAAGACGGGGAACCAATGAGAGACTAGCTCTAGGTGTTGGGACAGGCACAGGTCACTCTATTTTCCCATCAGGAAGAAGAATGAACCACAGGCTCAGCCTGCCCCCCGGAACCAGAATACGGCCTGAAGCAATCCTGCGCTTTGGCGGCCAGCTCCCAAAAAAGCGAGTTGACAAATGGAGCTCAAGGGCACTGCAATTCACAAACCTGCAGAGTTATAAATGATAACTCTCGTCCACAAATATATTGAGGGAAGGCAACGAAGAGGATTTGAAAGCAAGGCAGAATTGCAGGAAACAGGTTTCAGGAGGCAGAGTCGACTCGCCTTGAAAGCACATGAAAAGCGGCAAAGCGTTGACAATGATGCCCTTGGCCAAAAGGGGCGTATGCGTTTTTTCCTGAATATATTCAGGAAAAAACGCATACGCCCCTTTTGGCCAACCAGGCAAGCCCGAAAGGCAAATCAGCGCTACAAAGAAGTCTCGCTTGCCATCGGTCAAAAGGGCCATGCTGAAAAAAGTGTAAAAACCAGAAATGCAGGACAGGCCATGGAGACATGGGAGCCTTGCTACGCTGATGGGCGGGCAGTAAATTGCCAGCAGCCACTCTGGAGAAGTGTACGGTGTGTCCTGAAACATGTAATAAGCACAGCTTAGAGAGCATAGGGCACTTCCACTCATGGGCGTATAAATCGGGAAACCTAAAAATCAACAAGACACAGGCACCCCAAAGTTTAGGGCTGCTCTGTTTCCAAGAACCTCCACTTCGGTACACCTTCAATATCCCAGGAAAGCGAAAAATGGATAAAGAAGTTGTGGTACTTAGGCACAATGGAATATCACTCAGCCATGAAATCAATGTCATAAGGCTAGTAGCAGCAGGATGAGTGGATTTAGGTACGATGACTCTCAGTGAAATAAGTCACAGAGAAAAAGACACTTATCCTAAGATATCACTTATAGAGGGAATGTCAAAATCGCTACACTTGAACTGAATTACAAAACAGAACAGAGTCACACATTTAGAAAACACACTATGGCTGCTTAACGGGAAAGGTGAGGTGGGGTGATGCATAAAACAAGGGTTTGAAATTAGCTCAGATACCGTTCCACAAGCCAAATATGTAATAGACAAGACCTACTCCCTGCTCAGTGAACTGGACTCAACAGCCCCTATTCACCGCCCAAGAATATATCTGACGAGTAAGAGTCTTAAAACCTAGGTATTGATCTCTCTCTGGAAGTGCATCAAGAGGGTGTAAAGCGGCATAAACACAGCAGTGAAAAGCAGCTAAACCCCATTATAAAAATAGATTACTTAAAAAAAACCCCATAAAACAAAGACAGTGAAAGAGAGAGAAATTCTTACAAAATCCGTTCAGGGGCTCTGATGCAACCTGGATTGACCATATCTAGACCCACAGCTGGATGAGACATGAGGCTGGACACTCTTGGGGCTGAGAGGATTGGTGAGCTTGGGTGAGCAAACGCAGACCCTTTAAAGTCCTACTGCGTGGTACCCATGCCGTGGGTCCCAAATCTCCAGGTTCAAGGGCATCTTCCTACATCGAAAACATGCGTGGGAAACCCAGAAGATGGTACACCGTGTGATCGGGAAAGGGTTCTCAAACGCACCTCATTTCTCCTCTCCTTGTGCTCGGGTTCGCCATTCCAGCCGCTCTACTAACAATCTCCCTACTTGGAGAATCTGCACCTTTAACCTCCTGTTTCGGACAGGTCGCAATTTGGCCTGAGGATGAACGGGAAGACGGGGAACCAATGAGAGACTAGCTCTAGGTGTTGGGACAGGCACAGGTCACTCTATTTTCCCATCAGGAAGAAGAATGAACCACAGGCTCAGCCTGCCCCCCGGAACCAGAATACGGCCTGAAGCAATCCTGCGCTTTGGCGGCCAGCTCCCAAAAAAGCGAGTTGACAAATGGAGCTCAGGGGCACTGCAATTCACAAACCTGCAGAGTTATAAATGATAACTCTCGTCCACAAATATATTGAGGGAAGGCAACGAAGAGGATTTGAAAGCAAGGCAGAATTGCAGGAAACAGGTTTCAGGAGGCAGAGTCGACTCGCCTTGAAAGCACATGAAAAGCGGCAAAGCGTTGACAATGATGCCCTTGGCCAAAAGGGGCGTATGCGTTTTTTCCTGAATATATTCAGGAAAAAACGCATACGCCCCTTTTGGCCAACCAGGCAAGCCCGAAAGGCAAATCAGCGCTACAAAGAAGTCTCGCTTGCCATCGGTCAAAAGGGCCATGCTGAAAAAAGTGTAAAAACCAGAAATGCAGGACAGGCCATGGAGACATGGGAGCCTTGCTACGCTGATGGGCGGGCTGTAAATTGCCAGCAGCCACTCTGGAGAAGTGTACGGTGTGTCCTGAAACATGTAATAAGCACAGCTTAGAGAGCATAGGGCACTTCCACTCATGGGCGTATAAATCGGGAAACCTAAAAATCAACAAGACACAGGCACCCCAAAGTTTAGGGCTGCTCTGTTTCCAAGAACCTCCACTTCGGTACACCTTCAATATCCCAGGAAAGCGAAAAATGGATAAAGAAGTTGTGGTACTTAGGCACAATGGAATATCACTCAGCCATGAAATCAATGTCATAAGGCTAGTAGCAGCAGGATGAGTGGATTTAGGTACGATGACTCTCAGTGAAATAAGTCACAGAGAAAAAGACACTTATCCTAAGATATCACTTATAGAGGGAATGTCAAAATCGCTACACTTGAACGGAATTACAAAACAGAATAGAGTCACACATTTAGAAAACACACTATGGCTGCTTAACGGGAAAGGTGAGGTGGGGTGATGCATAAAACAAGGGTTTGAAATTAGCTCAGATACCGTTCCACAAGCCAAATATGTAATAGACAAGACCTACTCCCTGCTCAGTGAACTGGACTCAACAGCCCCTATTCACCGCCCAAGAATATATCTGACGAGTAAGAGTCTTAAAACCTATGTATTGATCTCTCTCTGGAAGTGCATCAAGAGGGTGTAAAGCGGCATAAACACAGCAGTGAAAAGCAGCTAAACCCCATTATAAAAATAGATTACTTAAAAAAAACCCCATAAAACAAAGACAGTGAAAGAGAGAGAAATTCTTACAAAATCCGTTCAGGGGCTCTGATGCAACCTGGATTGACCATATCTAGACCCACAGCTGGATGAGACATGAGGCTGGACACTCTTGGGGCTGAGAGGATTGGTGAGCTTGGGTGAGCAAACGCAGACCCTTTAAAGTCCTACTGCGTGGTACCCATGCCGTGGGTCCCAAATCTCCAGGTTCAAGGGCATCTTCCTACATCGAAAACATGCGTGGGAAACCCAGAAGATGGTACACCGTGTGATCGGGAAAGGGTTCTCAAACGCACCTCATTTCTCCTCTCCTTGTGCTCGGGTTCGCCATTCCAGCCGCTCTACTAACAATCTCCCTACTTGGAGAATCTGCACCTTTAACCTCCTGTTTCGGACAGGTCGCAATTTGGCCTGAGGATGAACGGGAAGACGGGGAACCAATGAGAGACTAGCTCTAGGTGTTGGGACAGGCACAGGTCACTCTATTTTCCCATCAGGAAGAAGAATGAACCACAGGCTCAGCCTGCCCCCCGGAACCAGAATACGGCCTGAAGCAATCCTGCGCTTTGGCGGCCAGCTCCCAAAAAAGCGAGTTGACAAATGGAGCTCAAGGGCACTGCAATTCACAAACCTGCAGAGTTATAAATGATAACTCTCGTCCACAAATATATTGAGGGAAGGCAACGAAGAGGATTTGAAAGCAAGGCAGAATTGCAGGAAACAGGTTTCAGGAGGCAGAGTCGACTCGCCTTGAAAGCACATGAAAAGCGGCAAAGCGTTGACAATGATGCCCTTGGCCAAAAGGGGCGTATGCGTTTTTTCCTGAATATATTCAGGAAAAAACGCATACGCCCCTTTTGGCCAACCAGGCAAGCCCGAAAGGCAAATCAGCGCTACAAAGAAGTCTCGCTTGCCATCGGTCAAAAGGGCCATGCTGAAAAAAGTGTAAAAACCAGAAATGCAGGACAGGCCATGGAGACATGGGAGCCTTGCTACGCTGATGGGCGGGCTGTAAATTGCCAGCAGCCACTCTGGAGAAGTGTACGGTGTGTCCTGAAACATGTAATAAGCACAGCTTAGAGAGCATAGGGCACTTCCACTCATGGGCGTATAAATCGGGAAACCTAAAAATCAACAAGACACAGGCACCCCAAAGTTTAGGGCTGCTCTGTTTCCAAGAACCTCCACTTCGGTACACCTTCAATATCCCAGGAAAGCGAAAAATGGATAAAGAAGTTGTGGTACTTAGGCACAATGGAATATCACTCAGCCATGAAATCAATGTCATAAGGCTAGTAGCAGCAGGATGAGTGGATTTAGGTACGATGACTCTCAGTGAAATAAGTCACAGAGAAAAAGACACTTATCCTAAGATATCACTTATAGAGGGAATGTCAAAATCGCTACACTTGAACTGAATTACAAAACAGAACAGAGTCACACATTTAGAAAACACACTATGGCTGCTTAACGGGAAAGGTGAGGTGGGGTGATGCATAAAACAAGGGTTTGAAATTAGCTCAGATACCGTTCCACAAGCCAAATATGTAATAGACAAGACCTACTCCCTGCTCAGTGAACTGGACTCAACAGCCCCTATTCACCGCCCAAGAATATATCTGACGAGTAAGAGTCTTAAAACCTATGTATTGATCTCTCTCTGGAAGTGCATCAAGAGGGTGTAAAGCGGCATAAACACAGCAGTGAAAAGCAGCTAAACCCCATTATAAAAATAGATTACTTAAAAAAAACCCCATAAAACAAAGACAGTGAAAGAGAGAGAAATTCTTACAAAATCCGTTCAGGGGCTCTGATGCAACCTGGATTGACCATATCTAGACCCACAGCTGGATGAGACATGAGGCTGGACACTCTTGGGGCTGAGAGGATTGGTGAGCTTGGGTGAGCAAACGCAGACCCTTTAAAGTCCTACTGCGTGGTACCCATGCCGTGGGTCCCAAATCTCCAGGTTCAAGGGCATCTTCCTACATCGAAAACATGCGTGGGAAACCCAGAAGATGGTACACCGTGTGATCGGGAAAGGGTTCTCAAACGCACCTCATTTCTCCTCTCCTTGTGCTCGGGTTCGCCATTCCAGCCGCTCTACTAACAATCTCCCTACTTGGAGAATCTGCACCTTTAACCTCCTGTTTCGGACAGGTCGCAATTTGGCCTGAGGATGAACGGGAAGACGGGGAACCAATGAGAGACTAGCTCTAGGTGTTGGGACAGGCACAGGTCACTCTATTTTCCCATCAGGAAGAAGAATGAACCACAGGCTCAGCCTGCCCCCCGGAACCAGAATACGGCCTGAAGCAATCCTGCGCTTTGGCGGCCAGCTCCCAAGAAAGCGAGTTGACAAATGGAGCTCAGGGGCACTGCAATTCACAAACCTGCAGAGTTATAAATGATAACTCTCGTCCACAAATATATTGAGGGAAGGCAACGAAGAGGATTTGAAAGCAAGGCAGAATTGCAGGAAACAGGTTTCAGGAGGCAGACTCGACTCGCCTTGAAAGCACATGAAAAGCGGCAAAGCGTTGACAATGATGCCCTTGGCCAAAAGGGGCGTATGCGTTTTTTCCTGAATATATTCAGGAAAAAACGCATACGCCCCTTTTGGCCAACCAGGCAAGCCCGAAAGGCAAATCAGCGCTACAAAGAAGTCTCGCTTGCCATCGGTCAAAAGGGCCATGCTGAAAAAAGTGTAAAAACCAGAAATGCAGGACAGGCCATGGAGACATGGGAGCCTTGCTACGCTGATGGGCGGGCTGTAAATTGCCAGCAGCCACTCTGGAGAAGTGTACGGTGTGTCCTGAAACATGTAATAAGCACAGCTTAGAGAGCATAGGGCACTTCCACTCATGGGCGTATAAATCGGGAAACCTAAAAATCAACAAGACACAGGCACCCCAAAGTTTAGGGCTGCTCTGTTTCCAAGAACCTCCACTTCGGTACACCTTCAATATCCCAGGAAAGCGAAAAATGGATAAAGAAGTTGTGGTACTTAGGCACAATGGAATATCACTCAGCCATGAAATCAATGTCATAAGGCTAGTAGCAGCAGGATGAGTGGATTTAGGTACGATGACTCTCAGTGAAATAAGTCACAGAGAAAAAGACACTTATCCTAAGATATCACTTATAGAGGGAATGTCAAAATCGCTACACTTGAACTGAATTACAAAACAGAACAGAGTCACACATTTAGAAAACACACTATGGCTGCTTAACGGGAAAGGTGAGGTGGGGTGATGCATAAAACAAGGGTTTGAAATTAGCTCAGATACCGTTCCACAAGCCAAATATGTAATAGACAAGACCTACTCCCTGCTCAGTGAACTGGACTCAACAGCCCCTATTCACCGCCCAAGAATATATCTGACGAGTAAGAGTCTTAAAACCTATGTATTGATCTCTCTCTGGAAGTGCATCAAGAGGGTGTAAAGCGGCATAAACACAGCAGTGAAAAGCAGCTAAACCCCATTATAAAAATAGATTACTTAAAAAAAACCCCATAAAACAAAGACAGTGAAAGAGAGAGAAATTCTTACAAAATCCGTTCAGGGGCTCTGATGCAACCTGGATTGACCATATCTAGACCCACAGCTGGATGAGACATGAGGCTGGACACTCTTGGGGCTGAGAGGATTGGTGAGCTTGGGTGAGCAAACGCAGACCCTTTAAAGTCCTACTGCGTGGTACCCATGCCGTGGGTCCCAAATCTCCAGGTTCAAGGGCATCTTCCTACATCGAAAACATGCGTGGGAAACCCAGAAGATGGTACACCGTGTGATCGGGAAAGGGTTCTCAAACGCACCTCATTTCTCCTCTCCTTGTGCTCGGGTTCGCCATTCCAGCCGCTCTACTAACAATCTCCCTACTTGGAGAATCTGCACCTTTAACCTCCTGTTTCGGACAGGTCGCAATTTGGCCTGAGGATGAACGGGAAGACGGGGAACCAATGAGAGACTAGCTCTAGGTGTTGGGACAGGCACAGGTCACTCTATTTTCCCATCAGGAAGAAGAATGAACCACAGGCTCAGCCTGCCCCCCGGAACCAGAATACGGCCTGAAGCAATCCTGCGCTTTGGCGGCCAGCTCCCAAAAAAGCGAGTTGACAAATGGAGCTCAGGGGCACTGCAATTCACAAACCTGCAGAGTTATAAATGATAACTCTCGTCCACAAATATATTGAGGGAAGGCAACGAAGAGGATTTGAAAGCAAGGCAGAATTGCAGGAAACAGGTTTCAGGAGGCAGAGTCGACTCGCCTTGAAAGCACATGAAAAGCGGCAAAGCGTTGACAATGATGCCCTTGGCCAAAAGGGGCGTATGCGTTTTTTCCTGAATATATTCAGGAAAAAACGCATACGCCCCTTTTGGCCAACCAGGCAAGCCGGAAAGGCAAATCAGCGCTACAAAGAAGTCTCGCTTGCCATCGGTCAAAAGGGCCATGCTGAAAAAAGTGTAAAAACCAGAAATGCAGGACAGGCCATGGAGACATGGGAGCCTAGCTACGCTGATGGGCGGGCTGTAAATTGCCAGCAGCCACTCTGGAGAAGTGTACGGTGTGTCCTGAAACATGTAATAAGCACAGCTTAGAGAGCATAGGGCACTTCCACTCATGGGCGTATAAATCGGGAAACCTAAAAATCAACAAGACACAGGCACCCCAAAGTTTAGGGCTGCTCTGTTTCCAAGAACCTCCACTTCGGTACACCTTCAATATCCCAGGAAAGCGAAAAATGGATAAAGAAGTTGTGGTACTTAGGCACAATGGAATATCACTCAGCCATGAAATCAATGTCATAAGGCTAGTAGCAGCAGGATGAGTGGATTTAGGTACGATGACTCTCAGTGAAATAAGTCACAGAGAAAAAGACACTTATCCTAAGATATCACTTATAGAGGGAATGTCAAAATCGCTACACTTGAACGGAATTACAAAACAGAACAGAGTCACACATTTAGAAAACACACTATGGCTGCTTAACGGGAAAGGTGAGGTGGGGTGATGCATAAAACAAGGGTTTGAAATTAGCTCAGATACCGTTCCACAAGCCAAATATGTAATAGACAAGACCTACTCCCTGCTCAGTGAACTGGACTCAACAGCCCCTATTCACCGCCCAAGAATATATCTGACGAGTAAGAGTCTTAAAACCTATGTATTGATCTCTCTCTGGAAGTGCATCAAGAGGGTGTAAAGCGGCATAAACACAGCAGTGAAAAGCAGCTAAACCCCATTATAAAAATAGATTACTTAAAAAAAACCCCATAAAACAAAGACAGTGAAAGAGAGAGAAATTCTTACAAAATCCGTTCAGGGGCTCTGATGCAACCTGGATTGACCATATCTAGACCCACAGCTGGATGAGACATGAGGCTGGACACTCTTGGGGCTGAGAGGATTGGTGAGCTTGGGTGAGCAAACGCAGACCCTTTAAAGTCCTACTGCGTGGTACCCATGCCGTGGGTCCCAAATCTCCAGGTTCAAGGGCATCTTCCTACATCGAAAACATGCGTGGGAAACCCAGAAGATGGTACACCGTGTGATCGGGAAAGGGTTCTCAAACGCACCTCATTTCTCCTCTCCTTGTGCTCGGGTTCGCCATTCCAGCCGCTCTACTAACAATCTCCCTACTTGGAGAATCTGCACCTTTAACCTCCTGTTTCGGACAGGTCGCAATTTGGCCTGAGGATGAACGGGAAGACGGGGAACCAATGAGAGACTAGCTCTAGGTGTTGGGACAGGCACAGGTCACTCTATTTTCCCATCAGGAAGAAGAATGAACCACAGGCTCAGCCTGCCCCCCGGAACCAGAATACGGCCTGAAGCAATCCTGCGCTTTGGCGGCCAGCTCCCAAAAAAGCGAGTTGACAAATGGAGCTCAAGGGCACTGCAATTCACAAACCTGCAGAGTTATAAATGATAACTCTCGTCCACAAATATATTGAGGGAAGGCAACGAAGAGGATTTGAAAGCAAGGCAGAATTGCAGGAAACAGGTTTCAGGAGGCAGAGTCGACTCGCCTTGAAAGCACATGAAAAGCGGCAAAGCGTTGACAATGATGCCCTTGGCCAAAAGGGGCGTATGCGTTTTTTCCTGAATATATTCAGGAAAAAACGCATACGCCCCTTTTGGCCAACCAGGCAAGCCCGAAAGGCAAATCAGCGCTACAAAGAAGTCTCGCTTGCCATCGGTCAAAAGGGCCATGCTGAAAAAAGTGTAAAAACCAGAAATGCAGGACAGGCCATGGAGACATGGGAGCCTAGCTACGCTGATGGGCGGGCTGTAAATTGCCAGCAGCCACTCTGGAGAAGTGTACGGTGTGTCCTGAAACATGTAATAAGCACAGCTTAGAGAGCATAGGGCACTTCCACTCATGGGCGTATAAATCGGGAAACCTAAAAATCAACAAGACACAGGCACCCCAAAGTTTAGGGCTGCTCTGTTTCCAAGAACCTCCACTTCGGTACACCTTCAATATCCCAGGAAAGCGAAAAATGGATAAAGAAGTTGTGGTACTTAGGCACAATGGAATATCACTCAGCCATGAAATCAATGTCATAAGGCTAGTAGCAGCAGGATGAGTGGATTTAGGTACGATGACTCTCAGTGAAATAAGTCACAGAGAAAAAGACACTTATCCTAAGATATCACTTATAGAGGGAATGTCAAAATCGCTACACTTGAACTGAATTACAAAACAGAACAGAGTCACACATTTAGAAAACACACTATGGCTGCTTAACGGGAAAGGTGAGGTGGGGTGATGCATAAAACAAGGGTTTGAAATTAGCTCAGATACCGTTCCACAAGCCAAATATGTAATAGACAAGACCTACTCCCTGCTCAGTGAACTGGACTCAACAGCCCCTATTCACCGCCCAAGAATATATCTGACGAGTAAGAGTCTTAAAACCTATGTATTGATCTCTCTCTGGAAGTGCATCAAGAGGGTGTAAAGCGGCATAAACACAGCAGTGAAAAGCAGCTAAACCCCATTATAAAAATAGATTACTTAAAAAAAACCCCATAAAACAAAGACAGTGAAAGAGAGAGAAATTCTTACAAAATCCGTTCAGGGGCTCTGATGCAACCTGGATTGACCATATCTAGACCCACAGCTGGATGAGACATGAGGCTGGACACTCTTGGGGCTGAGAGGATTGGTGAGCTTGGGTGAGCAAACGCAGACCCTTTAAAGTCCTACTGCGTGGTACCCATGCCGTGGGTCCCAAATCTCCAGGTTCAAGGGCATCTTCCTACATCGAAAACATGCGTGGGAAACCCAGAAGATGGTACACCGTGTGATCGGGAAAGGGTTCTCAAACGCACCTCATTTCTCCTCTCCTTGTGCTCGGGTTCGCCATTCCAGCCGCTCTACTAACAATCTCCCTACTTGGAGAATCTGCACCTTTAACCTCCTGTTTCGGACAGGTCGCAATTTGGCCTGAGGATGAACGGGAAGACGGGGAACCAATGAGAGACTAGCTCTAGGTGTTGGGACAGGCACAGGTCACTCTATTTTCCCATCAGGAAGAAGAATGAACCACAGGCTCAGCCTGCCCCCCGGAACCAGAATACGGCCTGAAGCAATCCTGCGCTTTGGCGGCCAGCTCCCAAGAAAGCGAGTTGACAAATGGAGCTCAGGGGCACTGCAATTCACAAACCTGCAGAGTTATAAATGATAACTCTCGTCCACAAATATATTGAGGGAAGGCAACGAAGAGGATTTGAAAGCAAGGCAGAATTGCAGGAAACAGGTTTCAGGAGGCAGACTCGACTCGCCTTGAAAGCACATGAAAAGCGGCAAAGCGTTGACAATGATGCCCTTGGCCAAAAGGGGCGTATGCGTTTTTTCCTGAATATATTCAGGAAAAAACGCATACGCCCCTTTTGGCCAACCAGGCAAGCCCGAAAGGCAAATCAGCGCTACAAAGAAGTCTCGCTTGCCATCGGTCAAAAGGGCCATGCTGAAAAAAGTGTAAAAACCAGAAATGCAGGACAGGCCATGGAGACATGGGAGCCTTGCTACGCTGATGGGCGGGCTGTAAATTGCCAGCAGCCACTCTGGAGAAGTGTACGGTGTGTCCTGAAACATGTAATAAGCACAGCTTAGAGAGCATAGGGCACTTCCACTCATGGGCGTATAAATCGGGAAACCTAAAAATCAACAAGACACAGGCACCCCAAAGTTTAGGGCTGCTCTGTTTCCAAGAACCTCCACTTCGGTACACCTTCAATATCCCAGGAAAGCGAAAAATGGATAAAGAAGTTGTGGTACTTAGGCACAATGGAATATCACTCAGCCATGAAATCAATGTCATAAGGCTAGTAGCAGCAGGATGAGTGGATTTAGGTACGATGACTCTCAGTGAAATAAGTCACAGAGAAAAAGACACTTATCCTAAGATATCACTTATAGAGGGAATGTCAAAATCGCTACACTTGAACTGAATTACAAAACAGAACAGAGTCACACATTTAGAAAACACACTATGGCTGCTTAACGGGAAAGGTGAGGTGGGGTGATGCATAAAACAAGGGTTTGAAATTAGCTCAGATACCGTTCCACAAGCCAAATATGTAATAGACAAGACCTACTCCCTGCTCAGTGAACTGGACTCAACAGCCCCTATTCACCGCCCAAGAATATATCTGACGAGTAAGAGTCTTAAAACCTATGTATTGATCTCTCTCTGGAAGTGCATCAAGAGGGTGTAAAGCGGCATAAACACAGCAGTGAAAAGCAGCTAAACCCCATTATAAAAATAGATTACTTAAAAAAAACCCCATAAAACAAAGACAGTGAAAGAGAGAGAAATTCTTACAAAATCCGTTCAGGGGCTCTGATGCAACCTGGATTGACCATATCTAGACCCACAGCTGGATGAGACATGAGGCTGGACACTCTTGGGGCTGAGAGGATTGGTGAGCTTGGGTGAGCAAACGCAGACCCTTTAAAGTCCTACTGCGTGGTACCCATGCCGTGGGTCCCAAATCTCCAGGTTCAAGGGCATCTTCCTACATCGAAAACATGTGTGGGAAACCCAGAAGATGGTACACCGTGTGATCGGGAAAGGGTTCTCAAACGCACCTCATTTCTCCTCTCCTTGTGCTCGGGTTCGCCATTCCAGCCGCTCTACTAACAATCTCCCTACTTGGAGAATCTGCACCTTTAACCTCCTGTTTCGGACAGGTCGCAATTTGGCCTGAGGATGAACGGGAAGACGGGGAACCAATGAGAGACTAGCTCTAGGTGTTGGGACAGGCACAGGTCACTCTATTTTCCCATCAGGAAGAAGAATGAACCACAGGCTCAGCCTGCCCCCCGGAACCAGAATACGGCCTGAAGCAATCCTGCGCTTTGGCGGCCAGCTCCCAAAAAAGCGAGTTGACAAATGGAGCTCAGGGGCACTGCAATTCACAAACCTGCAGAGTTATAAATGATAACTCTCGTCCACAAATATATTGAGGGAAGGCAACGAAGAGGATTTGAAAGCAAGGCAGAATTGCAGGAAACAGGTTTCAGGAGGCAGAGTCGACTCGCCTTGAAAGCACATGAAAAGCGGCAAAGCGTTGACAATGATGCCCTTGGCCAAAAGGGGCGTATGCGTTTTTTCCTGAATATATTCAGGAAAAAACGCATACGCCCCTTTTGGCCAACCAGGCAAGCCGGAAAGGCAAATCAGCGCTACAAAGAAGTCTCGCTTGCCATCGGTCAAAAGGGCCATGCTGAAAAAAGTGTAAAAACCAGAAATGCAGGACAGGCCATGGAGACATGGGAGCCTTGCTACGCTGATGGGCGGGCTGTAAATTGCCAGCAGCCACTCTGGAGAAGTGTACGGTGTGTCCTGAAACATGTAATAAGCACAGCTTAGAGAGCATAGGGCACTTCCACTCATGGGCGTATAAATCGGGAAACCTAAAAATCAACAAGACACAGGCACCCCAAAGTTTAGGGCTGCTCTGTTTCCAAGAACCTCCACTTCGGTACACCTTCAATATCCCAGGAAAGCGAAAAATGGATAAAGAAGTTGTGGTACTTAGGCACAATGGAATATCACTCAGCCATGAAATCAATGTCATAAGGCTAGTAGCAGCAGGATGAGTGGATTTAGGTACGATGACTCTCAGTGAAATAAGTCACAGAGAAAAAGACACTTATCCTAAGATATCACTTATAGAGGGAATGTCAAAATCGCTACACTTGAACGGAATTACAAAACAGAACAGAGTCACACATTTAGAAAACACACTATGGCTGCTTAACGGGAAAGGTGAGGTGGGGTGATGCATAAAACAAGGGTTTGAAATTAGCTCAGATACCGTTCCACAAGCCAAATATGTAATAGACAAGACCTACTCCCTGCTCAGTGAACTGGACTCAACAGCCCCTATTCACCGCCCAAGAATATATCTGACGAGTAAGAGTCTTAAAACCTATGTATTGATCTCTCTCTGGAAGTGCATCAAGAGGGTGTAAAGCGGCATAAACACAGCAGTGAAAAGCAGCTAAACCCCATTATAAAAATAGATTACTTAAAAAAAACCCCATAAAACAAAGACAGTGAAAGAGAGAGAAATTCTTACAAAATCCGTTCAGGGGCTCTGATGCAACCTGGATTGACCATATCTAGACCCACAGCTGGATGAGACATGAGGCTGGACACTCTTGGGGCTGAGAGGATTGGTGAGCTTGGGTGAGCAAACGCAG
Organism: Eubalaena glacialis; assembly: GCF_028564815.1. Classification (NCBI taxonomy): domain Eukaryota; kingdom Metazoa; phylum Chordata; class Mammalia; order Artiodactyla; family Balaenidae; genus Eubalaena; species Eubalaena glacialis. Next base: position 127,284 of record NW_026871481.1, read on the forward strand.
ACCCTTTAAAGTCCTACTGCGTGGTACCCATGCCGTGGGTCCCAAATCTCCAGGTTCAAGGGCATCTTCCTACATCGAAAACATGCGTGGGAAACCCAGAAGATGGTACACCGTGTGATCGGGAAAGGGTTCTCAAACGCACCTCATTTCTCCTCTCCTTGTGCTCGGGTTCGCCATTCCAGCCGCTCTACTAACAATCTCCCTACTTGGAGAATCTGCACCTTTAACCTCCTGTTTCGGACAGGTCGCAATTTGGCCTGAGGATGAACGGGAAGACGGGGAACCAATGAGAGACTAGCTCTAGGTGTTGGGACAGGCACAGGTCACTCTATTTTCCCATCAGGAAGAAGAATGAACCACAGGCTCAGCCTGCCCCCCGGAACCAGAATACGGCCTGAAGCAATCCTGCGCTTTGGCGGCCAGCTCCCAAAAAAGCGAGTTGACAAATGGAGCTCAAGGGCACTGCAATTCACAAACCTGCAGAGTTATAAATGATAACTCTCGTCCACAAATATATTGAGGGAAGGCAACGAAGAGGATTTGAAAGCAAGGCAGAATTGCAGGAAACAGGTTTCAGGAGGCAGAGTCGACTCGCCTTGAAAGCACATGAAAAGCGGCAAAGCGTTGACAATGATGCCCTTGGCCAAAAGGGGCGTATGCGTTTTTTCCTGAATATATTCAGGAAAAAACGCATACGCCCCTTTTGGCCAACCAGGCAAGCCCGAAAGGCAAATCAGCGCTACAAAGAAGTCTCGCTTGCCATCGGTCAAAAGGGCCATGCTGAAAAAAGTGTAAAAACCAGAAATGCAGGACAGGCCATGGAGACATGGGAGCCTAGCTACGCTGATGGGCGGGCTGTAAATTGCCAGCAGCCACTCTGGAGAAGTGTACGGTGTGTCCTGAAACATGTAATAAGCACAGCTTAGAGAGCATAGGGCACTTCCACTCATGGGCGTATAAATCGGGAAACCTAAAAATCAACAAGACACAGGCACCCCAAAGTTTAGGGCTGCTCTGTTTCCAAGAACCTCCACTTCGGTACACCTTCAATATCCCAGGAAAGCGAAAAATGGATAAAGAAGTTGTGGTACTTAGGCACAATGGAATATCACTCAGCCATGAAATCAATGTCATAAGGCTAGTAGCAGCAGGATGAGTGGATTTAGGTACGATGACTCTCAGTGAAATAAGTCACAGAGAAAAAGACACTTATCCTAAGATATCACTTATAGAGGGAATGTCAAAATCGCTACACTTGAACGGAATTACAAAACAGAACAGAGTCACACATTTAGAAAACACACTATGGCTGCTTAACGGGAAAGGTGAGGTGGGGTGATGCATAAAACAAGGGTTTGAAATTAGCTCAGATACCGTTCCACAAGCCAAATATGTAATAGACAAGACCTACTCCCTGCTCAGTGAACTGGACTCAACAGCCCCTATTCACCGCCCAAGAATATATCTGACGAGTAAGAGTCTTAAAACCTATGTATTGATCTCTCTCTGGAAGTGCATCAAGAGGGTGTAAAGCGGCATAAACACAGCAGTGAAAAGCAGCTAAACCCCATTATAAAAATAGATTACTTAAAAAAAACCCCATAAAACAAAGACAGTGAAAGAGAGAGAAATTCTTACAAAATCCGTTCAGGGGCTCTGATGCAACCTGGATTGACCATATCTAGACCCACAGCTGGATGAGACATGAGGCTGGACACTCTTGGGGCTGAGAGGATTGGTGAGCTTGGGTGAGCAAACGCAGACCCTTTAAAGTCCTACTGCGTGGTACCCATGCCGTGGGTCCCAAATCTCCAGGTTCAAGGGCATCTTCCTACATCGAAAACATGCGTGGGAAACCCAGAAGATGGTACACCGTGTGATCGGGAAAGGGTTCTCAAACGCACCTCATTTCTCCTCTCCTTGTGCTCGGGTTCGCCATTCCAGCCGCTCTACTAACAATCTCCCTACTTGGAGAATCTGCACCTTTAACCTCCTGTTTCGGACAGGTCGCAATTTGGCCTGAGGATGAACGGGAAGACGGGGAACCAATGAGAGACTAGCTCTAGGTGTTGGGACAGGCACAGGTCACTCTATTTTCCCATCAGGAAGAAGAATGAACCACAGGCTCAGCCTGCCCCCCGGAACCAGAATACGGCCTGAAGCAATCCTGCGCTTTGGCGGCCAGCTCCCAAAAAAGCGAGTTGACAAATGGAGCTCAGGGGCACTGCAATTCACAAACCTGCAGAGTTATAAATGATAACTCTCGTCCACAAATATATTGAGGGAAGGCAACGAAGAGGATTTGAAAGCAAGGCAGAATTGCAGGAAACAGGTTTCAGGAGGCAGAGTCGACTCGCCTTGAAAGCACATGAAAAGCGGCAAAGCGTTGACAATGATGCCCTTGGCCAAAAGGGGCGTATGCGTTTTTTCCTGAATATATTCAGGAAAAAACGCATACGCCCCTTTTGGCCAACCAGGCAAGCCCGAAAGGCAAATCAGCGCTACAAAGAAGTCTCGCTTGCCATCGGTCAAAAGGGCCATGCTGAAAAAAGTGTAAAAACCAGAAATGCAGGACAGGCCATGGAGACATGGGAGCCTAGCTACGCTGATGGGCGGGCTGTAAATTGCCAGCAGCCACTCTGGAGAAGTGTACGGTGTGTCCTGAAACATGTAATAAGCACAGCTTAGAGAGCATAGGGCACTTCCACTCATGGGCGTATAAATCGGGAAACCTAAAAATCAACAAGACACAGGCACCCCAAAGTTTAGGGCTGCTCTGTTTCCAAGAACCTCCACTTCGGTACACCTTCAATATCCCAGGAAAGCGAAAAATGGATAAAGAAGTTGTGGTACTTAGGCACAATGGAATATCACTCAGCCATGAAATCAATGTCATAAGGCTAGTAGCAGCAGGATGAGTGGATTTAGGTACGATGACTCTCAGTGAAATAAGTCACAGAGAAAAAGACACTTATCCTAAGATATCACTTATAGAGGGAATGTCAAAATCGCTACACTTGAACTGAATTACAAAACAGAACAGAGTCACACATTTAGAAAACACACTATGGCTGCTTAACGGGAAAGGTGAGGTGGGGTGATGCATAAAACAAGGGTTTGAAATTAGCTCAGATACCGTTCCACAAGCCAAATATGTAATAGACAAGACCTACTCCCTGCTCAGTGAACTGGACTCAACAGCCCCTATTCACCGCCCAAGAATATATCTGACGAGTAAGAGTCTTAAAACCTATGTATTGATCTCTCTCTGGAAGTGCATCAAGAGGGTGTAAAGCGGCATAAACACAGCAGTGAAAAGCAGCTAAACCCCATTATAAAAATAGATTACTTAAAAAAAACCCCATAAAACAAAGACAGTGAAAGAGAGAGAAATTCTTACAAAATCCGTTCAGGGGCTCTGATGCAACCTGGATTGACCATATCTAGACCCACAGCTGGATGAGACATGAGGCTGGACACTCTTGGGGCTGAGAGGATTGGTGAGCTTGGGTGAGCAAACGCAGACCCTTTAAAGTCCTACTGCGTGGTACCCATGCCGTGGGTCCCAAATCTCCAGGTTCAAGGGCATCTTCCTACATCGAAAACATGCGTGGGAAACCCAGAAGATGGTACACCGTGTGATCGGGAAAGGGTTCTCAAACGCACCTCATTTCTCCTCTCCTTGTGCTCGGGTTCGCCATTCCAGCCGCTCTACTAACAATCTCCCTACTTGGAGAATCTGCACCTTTAACCTCCTGTTTCGGACAGGTCGCAATTTGGCCTGAGGATGAACGGGAAGACGGGGAACCAATGAGAGACTAGCTCTAGGTGTTGGGACAGGCACAGGTCACTCTATTTTCCCATCAGGAAGAAGAATGAACCACAGGCTCAGCCTGCCCCCCGGAACCAGAATACGGCCTGAAGCAATCCTGCGCTTTGGCGGCCAGCTCCCAAAAAAGCGAGTTGACAAATGGAGCTCAGGGGCACTGCAATTCACAAACCTGCAGAGTTATAAATGATAACTCTCGTCCACAAATATATTGAGGGAAGGCAACGAAGAGGATTTGAAAGCAAGGCAGAATTGCAGGAAACAGGTTTCAGGAGGCAGAGTCGACTCGCCTTGAAAGCACATGAAAAGCGGCAAAGCGTTGACAATGATGCCCTTGGCCAAAAGGGGCGTATGCGTTTTTTCCTGAATATATTCAGGAAAAAACGCATACGCCCCTTTTGGCCAACCAGGCAAGCCCGAAAGGCAAATCAGCGCTACAAAGAAGTCTCGCTTGCCATCGGTCAAAAGGGCCATGCTGAAAAAAGTGTAAAAACCAGAAATGCAGGACAGGCCATGGAGACATGGGAGCCTTGCTACGCTGATGGGCGGGCTGTAAATTGCCAGCAGCCACTCTGGAGAAGTGTACGGTGTGTCCTGAAACATGTAATAAGCACAGCTTAGAGAGCATAGGGCACTTCCACTCATGGGCGTATAAATCGGGAAACCTAAAAATCAACAAGACACAGGCACCCCAAAGTTTAGGGCTGCTCTGTTTCCAAGAACCTCCACTTCGGTACACCTTCAATATCCCAGGAAAGCGAAAAATGGATAAAGAAGTTGTGGTACTTAGGCACAATGGAATATCACTCAGCCATGAAATCAATGTCATAAGGCTAGTAGCAGCAGGATGAGTGGATTTAGGTACGATGACTCTCAGTGAAATAAGTCACAGAGAAAAAGACACTTATCCTAAGATATCACTTATAGAGGGAATGTCAAAATCGCTACACTTGAACGGAATTACAAAACAGAACAGAGTCACACATTTAGAAAACACACTATGGCTGCTTAACGGGAAAGGTGAGGTGGGGTGATGCATAAAACAAGGGTTTGAAATTAGCTCAGATACCGTTCCACAAGCCAAATATGTAATAGACAAGACCTACTCCCTGCTCAGTGAACTGGACTCAACAGCCCCTATTCACCGCCCAAGAATATATCTGACGAGTAAGAGTCTTAAAACCTATGTATTGATCTCTCTCTGGAAGTGCATCAAGAGGGTGTAAAGCGGCATAAACACAGCAGTGAAAAGCAGCTAAACCCCATTATAAAAATAGATTACTTAAAAAAAACCCCATAAAACAAAGACAGTGAAAGAGAGAGAAATTCTTACAAAATCCGTTCAGGGGCTCTGATGCAACCTGGATTGACCATATCTAGACCCACAGCTGGATGAGACATGAGGCTGGACACTCTTGGGGCTGAGAGGATTGGTGAGCTTGGGTGAGCAAACGCAGACCCTTTAAAGTCCTACTGCGTGGTACCCATGCCGTGGGTCCCAAATCTCCAGGTTCAAGGGCATCTTCCTACATCGAAAACATGCGTGGGAAACCCAGAAGATGGTACACCGTGTGATCGGGAAAGGGTTCTCAAACGCACCTCATTTCTCCTCTCCTTGTGCTCGGGTTCGCCATTCCAGCCGCTCTACTAACAATCTCCCTACTTGGAGAATCTGCACCTTTAACCTCCTGTTTCGGACAGGTCGCAATTTGGCCTGAGGATGAACGGGAAGACGGGGAACCAATGAGAGACTAGCTCTAGGTGTTGGGACAGGCACAGGTCACTCTATTTTCCCATCAGGAAGAAGAATGAACCACAGGCTCAGCCTGCCCCCCGGAACCAGAATACGGCCTGAAGCAATCCTGCGCTTTGGCGGCCAGCT